>NW_009622131.1:0-2865 GCF_000690535.1 Cariama cristata | reverse complement strand
AATAACATATATGATATAAAATTATATACGTATTTTTAAAATAACCCACTGTGCCCACAATCCCCCTATACTTTGCACCTCTTTCTGCTGCTCATACTAAAGCTTCCTCTCTCCCTATTCAAAGCCACTCAAGAAGTGCTTTTCTTGCATCTTTCAACAAGAACCATAAATCTGTATTTTTCTGCAGAAAGCAAGTGACTGTGCAGTACTTTTCCAGACACCCTACACAGCTTTGCCAGTGCCCCTAAAGCACATACAAGTTCAGAAAAATCCAACTATTTAAATTTCATACCCACCCCCTTCTGCCGAAGTCGCTTGGTTTCTCCTTTTGCGAGGACAGGAGCTACAGCACTGTCTTCCTTGCAAGGAGGACAAGGAGTTATTATTAAACAAGCACGGAGACCCTCAGGTCAAAGAGAGCAAACCCCTCAGGACACACCACGTCTCACAGGACACTGATGGCACTAGGTTGAACACCAGTTCCCTGAAGCAGGTCTCAATCCTCTCTTTGCACCTACCAGTGCCTGCTCTATGCTAATGTTACCTGCACTGCTCGTGTTACTGGATTTCAGCACAGGTGGTGGTGTGACATGGTTGGCAATGGCTGTGGAAGAAGGTGGAGGTATAGGAGGGACTGCAATTTTGCCTCCTGGTGGGGGTGGCAGCAGACTTAAGCCCCCTGATCCAGACACACGGGGCTTGGCTGCTCCTCCTTTCTTTGTCGTCATGTTCTGTATAAAGAGAAAGGACAAGTGAGGAAGAGTCTCCACTGGTATATCCAGAGAAAGAAGCAGGGTCAACTGGGCTGCTTACCCCTATGTTCAGTTTGATGGTCTGTCCTTCCTTAAACCCTAAGTCTAATTTGGGACGCGTGTCAGCTTCCTGGGACTCCTTGGAGATCTCGGTCTCCTGCTTCACCCACCTAAGAAGAAGAGAGGAAGACATAAGACCCTGTGGCAAAGGGGAACAGGGTTTCAGAAAAATGCATGATTCCTCTCCCCATCCCACCAAAGAACTACCTTGCCTTGTCAAACCAGCTACCTCCCTACTCCCAGTGTAGCACAGCAAAAAGCTGGGACCACCACAAACCCAACAGACTGTCTAACACTGCACCTGCAGCATTACAGGACCTAAGCTTAAGACTTACAGATCTGACTCTGCAGGACTCTCGGCTTGCATGACAGCTGGCAGCACACTCAAGTATCCCTGACAGAGCCAGAGTATGGCTTCACGACCATCCCAATGAAGCCTGTGCTAAATGAACATGCACCACCACCTGCCATGTGCTACAGGTCAGAGGAAAAAGAGCATTCCAGAAAAGCACAACTCACTTGAAGTGATCCTGCAAAGAGACGTTGAAGTCAAAGGCATCACCACGATCCGTGAAGCCAATGCCTATAAAAGCACTTCGTCCTAGCAAGGAGACAGGAGGAGTCATTGGAGGTGCCCTGCAAATTGGCCTTTGTGTTCATTCACTCCAAAATCCTTCTGCTTCTCCTAAACCACTCCGTGCTACCTCCCTCTGACACACTGCAGCTGGACACCAGCAGCTCACAGCAGCTGACTGTTCCCAGCCTTCAGGACGCACCCTGTTTCCCATGTGGCACTCTTGGAAACTGAATGTTCCTTCCCAGCCCCTGGACTCTGTGCAGTGTAGAGAACCCTCCTCTGTTAACCTTGCCTTCCTGCTCCTCCAGGACTCTACCCAGCCCTTTCAGCACTCCCCACACCATTTGAATCCACCTGGCATACACCCAGTTCCATCAGGCTAAGTCGCCACCCCTAATGCTTGGCACATACACGATCCTTCAACTCACCAGTCCCATCCTGAATTCGAATGACAAAATAGCGGCTGGAATCTGTCACAGTCTCTACTGCGATGCCAGGGTACTGATCTATAGGAGCCTGGGCAAAGAGTTCTCCTACAGATAAAGAATCGACTGTTAAGGAGAGCAATCTCTTGCTGAAGTGTGGCCAGGGCTGCCATGCACAGCTCTGAGCAGGCTTAGAGGCACAGGCTCAGAAGCAGCAATCATAGTCACAGTCTTGCCAAGCCAGAGCCTTTGCCTTACCTGAAACCTTATCCTCCAGTTTTATGTATGCAGTTTTGCCTTTGGAGGTGACACGAAGCCGCCCCGTCCAGTCTGGATGGTCCAGTTTCCAGTCAGATGCCCTGAAAAGAAAAGCAACTGTTTGCTCACCATACATCAACCCCTGCACTTCTGCCCAACCATCTCAGCAAAAGTCTCTGCTCCCAAACCTTCAACACCTGCAGCTGCCTTATTCCTCTTCTCTCCCCAAACAATATGAGACCTCAGTTCCTCTCTGCTGCTGCCAGTTGATGCACATGGCTCTGACTGGCCTCTCTTTCCTCTGGGTAAAGGAAAATAGCTACAGTACAGAGAACATCAACTCTGTCTTTACCTTTATAAGCTTGCAGAAGAGGAGAAACCAAAACCAAGAAACTCACTTGGAACAGTAAACCCCAAAGCAACCAATATGTGACCTGTAAGCACCAGGAAGACCCTAAAAATTAATTAACAAGCACATCAAAAAGCCACTCCATTATTCAACCTTATTGTTGTAAAATAACATCAAGTACTTCTGAACCTAGAGGCAACTAGCTTACACTAAGTAAAACATCACACACAGCCATTTTGACTAGCCCATCAAACTCCTTGCTGCAGACTGTTGTATAAAAAAAAAAAAAAAAAAAAAAAGGCGACAAAACCCCAACCTACAGGATTTTACAACTGGAAACAAACACCTGTGGCCAGGCCCATGATTAACAGAGCAGCCCCTGCTCCTCCACAGCATGAGGTGAAGGCTCCCGCTTCCAGGCACAGACCTCCTGCAAGAGGCAGC
>NW_009622130.1:0-3622 GCF_000690535.1 Cariama cristata | reverse complement strand
CCCCCCTCGCCCCGGCCCGGTCCCGCCCCGCGAGCCGCGCATGCGCGGCCCGTCCCGGTGAAGGCATCGCCCTCACCTTGCCCACCCACCTTCCGCCCGGACTAGGGGCTGAGGCGGTGCCGTGTGCGCCTCTGTCATAGCGCTGGAAATGGTTCCCAAACTGGGCACCGGGGAGGTACCTGCAGCTCCCCGGTGTGTGCCAGGCCGCCTGTCGCTTCGGGCTGCCTGCTCAGCCCTGAGGAGCCGTCAGTTCGGGCCTCCCGGGCTGACAGGGCCGCTGAGGTGATGGGGGTCGGTCTCTCAGCATTGAGCCCTTTCCCCACCAGCAGGGAGCTGGAAAAAGGAAAACATCGAATATATGCGAGACAGTAAATAATAGTGTGTAGAATACATTGGGTAGATGTGCAGGCAAATAGCAAAACAGGACCTGATCGTGGGGTTTAACACCGGTGAGGCGTGAGTTAGGGTACTGTGTCCAGCTTGGGCACCATACTTGGAGAAAGATGGGGCTCATGTGGAGAGGCCAGCCCTTTTCATGGGATCTGAGGCCTGGAAAACATGATTTGTGAGGAAATACTGGACATGTTGAATCTATTTAGCCGAAAGACACGACAAAAGGCATGTGGTAGGAGTGTTCAAGCATGTAAAAGTATGGTTGTGAAGAGGAGGAAAATAATCCATTTCCCCCACTGTGACAGGAATGATGAGAAGTCAGAGGCCTAAATTGTAACCAGCACAATTTAGGTTGCCATTTCTAAAACATTAAAAACAATACAAGGATTGGGATAGATGGCTTGGGAGATTACATATGCTTCAGCTGAAGTCTCCAGGAACAGCAGCACAAACATGTCTCAGAAACAGCACATCTACTTTACTGTGGTTCGGAGCAGAGAGCTGAGCCAGGTGGCTCCTGAAGGTCCCATCCAAATCCCTTATACTATCACTGTTCGATAACGAGCTTGTTTATTATTTATCAGCAGTCGTCTGAGTTTCCACAACTGCGTCTTTGGTGTGTGGCTGAGCTGAGCACCATGGTACTGGGCCTCGCATCAAATCCTGCTATTCTGGTTCGATGCCAAATCAGATACCACATCAGAAGACTGTCATTTTATAACCTGTTTCCTCAGATATTAATAACTGCACTAAATGCAAAGAAGTAGAAAAACAGGTCTATAATGTCTGCAGAGTCTAAAATACTTCAGGATACTTTGTGCGAGGTGTTACGAAACAATTAATTGCAACACTCAGAAAGTCGTATTTGGGTACTACTAAAGCATATGACTGCCATTTTGAAATCCAAACACAGGGTATTTGAACTCGATTATAAGTAAATTGTTGCTCAGGTTTTTTCCCTTACTGAAATCCACATGCCAAAATCCAACAACTGTTATAATGGAAAAGGGAAGGATAATCTTTACATGCAGGTCTTAGATGCACTTAACTGTCTCATATGCAGCTTAAAATGTTTACACGTGATAAAAACATAATTAGGAGAATTATGTCAAAATGGAAGCCTATCTAAATAAAACTACTGTAAATCCATTTATTCTGAAAGCGTATAAATGGCATGCATGAAAGTAAATAAAATTAAGGCTTATTCATGTTGGGCAGTGATTCATAAAACTAAAATGTAGAAATGTCAAAAAATGATAGTAAACACCAGATGGATAACGTCACTTGCTAGAAATAACTGTTAAGAAACTGCTCTTTGTGTTGCTGGACAACTGCCTTCATGCTGACAGTTTAACAGGAACGGATTTACATTTGCAGATCTCATAGAGAAGAAGTCATGTTGAAGATGACCTTCTAACATTAATTCTTTTGTGACTGAAAGAACAGCTCCAAACAGATTTGTGAAAGACTATGCAATTTGGCCTGAGGGAAGGGGAGATTTTTTGGAAAAGTCAGAAAGTTCAGCACATAAAAAAGTTTTCATATAGCATGACTTGTATTCTGATTTAAAAATAGCTTCACTGATCCTTTCTTTTTACTTACAAGTTACAATAGCGATGCATTTGCTGTGCGCTTGGTTAAAAATATCAAGGGAACATGAGAGCTTCTCTCTTTTTTTTCCCTGCATCCATACTAGGATGCTCTTGAATTTTATTATATCGCTGATTAACTGCATGCTGGGAAGTGTCTAGATTATATTTTGACACAGGCTAACTACCAAGAGAAAAATATGATTTCCTATGATTTCCCTCTTGTTGAGCTTCACATTTTTTTCCGAATGTATAGGATATAATGACTTTTTGAGTTTGCTTGCTTTATTGTTTCAGTTATTTCTATTTCCTCCTCCTCCTATCTTCAGTCATCTTGGCATAGGAACATATTGTTAATAAACTTGCTCTTCGCACATCTATGTTGAATTTGTTACTTGGAGGCTATTACAGTTGTTGAGGCACTGACATGTATAATGCGATACACTTGTCAACCCTTAAGATATGCAGCAAAGAAGTTTTTTGGGGTGTTAGTGATGCATTAGACAAAGAAGACAAAGCATCTTCAGTACTATTTTAGAAATGACTGAAACCTTATTTCTGTTTTGATTGCTTATAGGATTTGCTTTGTCTACACATGCCACAAGTAGTATGACTTAATTCACATTTTCTGTATGTGATTTATGTAAATACTGATGGGAAATTTGACATTTAAACCAATAAAAAATATTAGACTTAACTCACTATTAGATTTTTTAATAGAAAGACATTTCTTATATGGGCAGGAAATTGCAATAACACATTTACTGATTTATTGCAATTTTTACTCTCAGATCTTCAAAATGAACTGTCGTAGCTCGTCACAGTTAATAGAATTGTAGGTTAACTGGGGAGCAGTACACTGCTATCGCCATGGAAGAGACAGGACAGCACGGCAGACAACCTCCGTTAATTGAGGGCTCTGCTTAAACCTGGCAACAATCGTGGTTTTGGAAAGCCAGGTAGGTTAATCTCACTTCTTTCTGTTTAAAAGAGAAGTTCAAGAAATACACTAATATTGAAAGGAGAAATAACAAATCTAATGATGGTCTTATATACATCTCAATTAATCCAGTAAGAATGATTAATTTGACCTCAGTGGGCTCAGGATCAGAGCAATCCCAATTTGATATGACAGCTCTTAGGAATGGTCTTCTTGGGGAGGCCCCCTGCTCATTTACTTGATGGATTTTTAGTTTGTCTGAGCAGTCAATGAGGTTAAATTTATTTTACAGCTTTCTTTTCTGTTATCTGTGTTGAACAGTTGGGAAAATTTGTATTGATCCACCTTGTTACCTCTTATAAAGCATTGCTTCCCTTTGGCTTTGCGTTAGAAGTGTTATTTGTGAGTTGGGTCCTCAACCAAGGGAAGTTTGTTCCTTTTTGGTATAAAACTTACACTGCACGTTTTCTGATAATATTCCCTCCTGCCAGGGTTTGCTGATGCTGCCTCACCTTCTGGTAACAGTCACTTCAGTCTGCCAGGCTTCACCGATGCTTGAAGTTGGAAAATCATCTATATACCTTGGTAGTATTTGGTATCTTCCACCGAAACAGCATGAAGGGTTGGGCAAGAGTGGGGGATAAACCTTCTGGTTCTTAGCCAGCTGTACGTTCCCGGTGCGGGTATTTCGCAGAGGCGA
>NW_009622129.1:0-15361 GCF_000690535.1 Cariama cristata | reverse complement strand
TTGTGCTCCCATGTGGCCAACACATCTCAAGGCCCCCAGCTGCGGGCCCTTACTAACTCCCTGCCCCTCTATCCACAGTGTTTCATCCTGCAGCTTGTCACAAGTGAGCCTAGTTTTGTCCCCCTCCCCCTTCATTTCTAGTTTAAAGCCCTGTCAATGAGCCCTGCAAGCTCCTGAGCAAAGACCCTCTTCCCTCTTTGAGAAAGGTGGATCCCATCTGATGCCAGCAGACCTGGCACCGTGTAGGCCACACCATTGTCATTTTTATCTGAAAGCCATGTGTAAAAGTTAAATAATGCATTAACAATAATAATTATTATTCTAAACTGCACCATTTTTCTTGGGTAAGATTTGAGCTTGCCATTCAGTCTTTTTATCAAAGCAAGTGCATTCTGACCTTGACTTTAAAACTACCATTAAGCAATTATTCCTAAACTTTTGCAAATATCTCCATTTTAGAAGGACTACCACAAATATTCTGGTTTTTTGAGGGCTGCCAATATAAACATGGTCATTTTCACATTTTAACAGACAGACGTGAGATAAGAAAGGCTTGGTAATGGCTTCTACACAAATAAAAGCATATCCTCTCTTCCCATCCCTGTCCCATCTGAGAATAAGTAGCAACAAAAAATGTTTCTTGACACCCAATGGTGTACTTAACGCTGGCAGAAGTATGTGTCTTCTGTGGATTTATGGTGAGAAGTGTCAATATCAAAGTGTTTGTGACAGCTTTTATCTCTGCTCTATCGGGCTGCACATGGATTAAAAGCTGAAAGCTAACTTTCTTTTTCTTATTTTATGTCTATTTTTGCTGCTCAGACCATTCAACCACCACAACAAGGTCACACAGACACATGGTGGATGTTATAAGTGGAATTATGAAAGTTTGGCTGCTTACCTGAAATAAACCAAAACAGGAGCATTGACCATTTAAAAACTCATAGCAAAAGTAAAAAACATGAGAATAACAGCAGTGGTTCAGATCAGGGGTTCTTCTTGCTTATATTGCTTCTCTAATAGCAACCATGAAAGATGCCTACGGAAGAGTAAAAGGAGGGCAAGCTAGCAGTAATATATTGTATAATTAAACTGTGTGGAAGGTGCCAGTACTCTGAGTGTCTGAATGTGGGTCGTCTTATATAAGGGTTAAACAGCCTGCAAGTTAGACAGTCATTCACTACCTTATCAATGACTCCTTCAGTGGTAACAAATTCTAGAAAATAAAATCAATTCATCAAAATAAAAATGTCTTTGAAAGCATTTCTGACCAATGCCACTAATGGATCAGATCTTCTGTACACCCTAAGAAAAACCACTATAAATAAGATTCTTATCATGTAACTTCAGATATGCTAAGTCAAAATCTGCCATCTAAAAGCAGAGCTGTGGTGATAATTCTGGAATCCAAAACCATGTTTGCCAGTATACATATGTGCGACTGCTTCTTTATACATGCATAGATGTCCATTAATATCAGAAGCAACAGCTTCTAGTGAATATGAACTGAGAACGGATGACATCCATGTGGTCCTGTGTTGTCACCATGTATTGATTAAAGCAATAACAGTCATTTCCACTTCTGTAGCCTTTTCATTCAAGGACTTTCACAAGCTTTAATTTGTTAACCTGTACCACAGCTCTGTGAGGGTGCCTATGTAGTACAGTCTGGATGAAGCTCTGTCACTGTCATTATTCTCAGTCTTCCTCTGTCTCTATGCTGTTGATGCCTAATTTAAAGTGTGGTTCTGCACCAGTTACTCTTACTAAGCAGTATTTAGTCATACAGATATTCAACTTAGGGTCACAACAAGGATGTCTCTGTCTGGCAGGCACTGAGTTTCTTTTCTGAAGGGCTAAACTGGTTTCCCTGAGGCAGAAATCTTATCTAGGGTTTCTGCACCTCTGAACCGCACAGCGAAGTGCAGATAAAATGGGTCCTTTCTGCTTTTACTGCAAAGTACTTATGTTAAGATGTTTGCTTGTATACTATTTCTACATCTGCCTGGGAACACTGTATGATACTACAATATGGAAAATAAAAATAATGGTACAGAATTGATATCACTATAATTTCCTAAAATACTTTTCACTGCAATTCGCAGTAAAGTATTATGCAAAACAATAGAGTCATATCTATAACATTAAAATAAGGGTGATGTTTTGAACATTGCTCTGTTGTTATGCAATGAATAAAATAGGTGCTGATTTGTTACAGTGGACTGAGTGGGCCTTGTATCCCACTCATAAGTATCACTTCATCCCCTACAGCACATTACACATACTGACTTCCTAGCTCCCTCTTCTCCATCTTCCCTAATCTAGGACAAGGATGTGCTCATCCTTGACAGAAAACTTCCAGGGGCAAAGTTTTATCAAAAGATCAAAAAGAATGGAATCAGAAAATCACTATTATTAGTAGAGTTAGTGTACAATTAAAATCCTCTGCTTGGTAAGGATGTACTCGTTTCATTGAACAGATTCGTTTGGAGCAGAAACTACAGTTCCTCCCTTCTGACAACTCAGAAGATTAAGGTAAAAAAAAAATCACTCCTTTGCATTAGGAGGTCTGGAGCACTTCTCCTATGTAGACATGCTTGAGAGAGTTTGGGTTTTTCGTAGTCTGGAGAAGAGAAGGCTCCAGGGAAACCTTCTAGCAGCCTTCCAGTACCTAAAAGGGGCCTACAAGAAAGCTGAGGAGGGACTTTTTACAAGGACGTGGAGTGACAGGACAAGAAGCAATGACTTTAAAGTGGAAGAGGGAAGATTGATATTAGATATTAGAAAGAAATTCTTCAGAGTGAGGGTGGTGAGGCACTGGATCATCTTGCCCGGAGAAGGTGGATGCCCCACCCCTTGAAGTGTTCAAGGTCAGGTTGAATGAGGCTTTGAGCAACCTGGTCTAGTGGAAGGTGTCCCTGCCCATGTCAGAGGTGTTGGAACTAGATGATCTTTATGTTCCTTCCAACCAATCCATTCTGTGATTCTATGATTCTACAAATATTTTTCTCTTTGTTTGTTTTCAAAGATAATCCCAAATATGTTCAACAGCCTCAAGTGCCATGTGGAGATCCCTGGATTAGTTACTGCTCTTTTTACTCTGGGACCCATCCAATTCAGGCATATGCAAGAGTGAACAAAGACAGCTCTAACCAGATTCTTGTTTATACACAAATGTACATATGCAAATGTACACAGATACATACATGGAGATAGAAACAAGAATGAAATCATGTGGTAACTTTGTTCTGAGAAATAGTGAGACTACAATAGTTACTGCTTCTGACACTCATAGATAAGCTCAGGAAGTGTGGGCTGGATGGGTAAACAGTCAGGTGGATTGACAACTGGCAGAATGGCAGAGCTCAGAGGGTTGTGATCAGCAGTGCAGAGTCTGGTTGGAGGCCTGTAGCTGGCGATGTTCCCCAGGGGTCAGTTCTGGGTCTGGTCTTGTTTGACCTATTCATCAACAACCTGGATGAATGGACGGAGTGTACCCTCAGCAAGTTTGCTGATGATCCAAAGCTGGGAGAAGCGGCTGGTACACTGGGAGGCTGCACTGCCATTCAACGAGACCTGGACAGGCTGGAGAGGTGGGTGGAGAGGAACCTGATGAAGTTCCACAAGGGCAAGGTTAAAGTCCTGCACGTAGGGAGGAAGAAGCCCATGCAGCAGTACAGGCTGGGGGATGATCTGCTGGAGAGCAGTTCGGCCGAGAATGACCTGGGAGTCCTGTGGGACAACAAGTTGCCCATGAGCCAGCAATGTGCCCTCATGGCCAAGAAGGCCAATGGTATCTTGGGGTGCATGAGGAAGAGTGTGGCCAGCAGATCGAGGGAGGTTCTCCTTCCCCTCTACTCTGCCCTGGTGAGGCCACATCTGAAGTACTGTGTCCAGTTCTGGTCTCTGCAGTTCGAGAAAGACAGGGAACTACTGGAGAGAGTCCAGTGGAGGGCTACAAAGATGATGAGGGGACTAGAGTATCTCCCTTCTGAGGAAAGGCTGAGAGAACTGTGTCTGTTCAGCCTGGAGAAGAGAAGACTGAGGGGATCTGATCAATGCTCATAAATACCTCAAGGGTGGGTGTCAAGAGGATAGGGTCAGGCTCTTTTCTGTGGTGTACAGCGGCAGGATAAGGGGCAATGGGCACAAACTGAAACTCAGGAAGCTCCATCTCAATATCAGGGAGAACTTCTGTGCTTTGAGGATGGCAGAGCAGTGGAACAGGTTGTCCAGAGAGGTTGTGGAGTCTCTGGAGATACTCAAAATTTGGCCTGGATGCGTTCCTGTGCAACTTGCTCTAGGTGACCCTGCTTTGGCAGGGGGGTTGGACTCGATGATCTCCAGAGATCCCTTCCAACTCCAAGTGTTCTGTGATTCTGTGATTGCTGATCCAGATTTGCTCCATCCATGTGTATGCAAATACTTATGTATAAAAATATGTATGCATATACACATATGCATATGTAAATATACAGGAAAAATTGTGTGTGAGTATACATATATACACACTTATGTACATAAGGAGAGAGACAGAAAGACAAAGTATAAGCAAAAGATAACAAAACTGCAATATGACCTTATCTTACAGACTTCTTAGCTAATTTTAGTATCCTTGGAAGACAAATGCATTTCTCCCTGGGAATAAGTATTAAAATGCATTGATCGTTCAAGAAGATACCTGATGACAATTTGAAATACAGATAAATTATAATTTCTTCTCTCATTAACAAACTATAAAGTGTCAGCATCCATGGACACTGAATTTGTTATTAAACTTTGCCAAGACAGATGCTGCTAATAAGAAGATATTTTTCTTACTACTATTATCTACAGACAAACTGATTTAGGGTTTTCTTTTCAGTCCTTCTGCTTTTCTTTAACAATTAAATTTATACTTGGAAAAAACCCCTATTCCCATAGCTTTACAATATGCACTGATTAATGAGTGTTAATTGTGTGATTAATAAAAAACAGGAATTAATAAAACTAGTGTCAAAATTTTGAAACCTTAAGACAGAATTAAAACATCTAGCTTTTTTTGTTAGTTAGAGGAAAAGCCAGACAATGCAACAAAGGAACAGGAACTCAGCCTGGTTAAAAAATTAGAATCATACTAAGTAGAATCAATTTAACTTTTAGAGAAAAGACAGTTTCAAGATATTTACAGTCCTCCACCACTTCAGAAAGCTGCTTACACATTTATTTATGTGAATGATTACCTCAAACAATTATGATGTCCAGTCTTACTCTTACAGCTGCACATAGAGTCATTTGTTGAACGTAAAGCATGAACAATGCTGGTAAAATAGTCATGTGCTCAGGGCTGATGTCTCTCTTTACTTTCTTAGGGATTCAGTAGTCACTGTGTTCTTTTAATAATTAGTGAAAGACAATACTTTTTATTTTGACGTTCAAAAAAGGTATCAGATCTAAGAAAATGGTATTTCTACTTGTCTGACTTTTCGCCATGGAAATAGGTGAAGGTGCCAACTTTGTGCCAAATGACATACTAAAAAGGAATGTGTTAGCTTGGTATATAGCAAACCAAGTAATAATGGAGAAATATATATATATGTGTATATATGGCTCTCTTTGTATTCCTATACCACACATTTGGACAAGGAACTATGTGGTTAGTGACCTCTGCCTGGTGGGTACGATCCACTCTACAGCTGTTGACATGACATCCAAACTCATCTGAAAGGCAGATCATCACAGACTTATTTGAAAAGCACGATCCTCCTGCCACCAGCTGTTCTTCAACAGTATTGCACTGGAGATCCCTAATACGAAGTCCTGGAGCTAAGCAGACCGATGTGTTAAAGATCTTATTGCTTTAACATTGACATAGTATGTGATTACAAGACAGAGTTGAAAGAATGTCATGCCAGTGACTGGAGTAACTACTTTGGAGAAATGTTTAGCTGTGCATTCTGTAATGCTAGTGGAGGAAATTTGGCACATCTCTTTTAACTCCTTGCTTAGGGTCCTAAAATGCTGAATTGAAAGGACAAATTACAGAACTAGAGTTCTGAAAAACAGATTATTTTGACTACAGGGAAATTTTCCTTTATCTTTCTCTCTATCTCTCATCCTTAATCTTCAATAAGCATTGTAAACTAATGATATTTAATCTTATTTTCTGACAGCATAAAGGTGTGGCACAGTAAACATAATAAATATTTTGTTTTGTGCAAAATGCAAAATTTCATGCATTGAGATTATTGGATCAGAATTTTAACACAATTTGGCTTATGCTTAAGCAGTAAAATGGGCCATTTTATTTTGGAAGGCTAGCAAATAATGAAATAGTATCTAGAATATTTCAGAATTGCTGTCTTCTCCTTTTTTAATGACGTATTTAAATCAAGCTGCTGCTTCCCTTTGAAATCACAAGGCTCAGTTCTTTTTCTGGTATAAGAGGAATTGTGGGAGGGAAAAAGAATGAGGTATGAGTGTGCCTGTAAGTATAAGTGTGTATGAGTTCATGTGTGGGGGAGGCAGAGGGAAAGTGAGGGAGCAACAGAAGGAAAGAAGGAGACAGAGAGATTTAATGAAAAATTTGGATTACAACAATGTTTCTCAATATTAAGCCCAGCTACTCAAAGCAAATTACATTTCTTTTTCCAACACTGAAAACTTAGTATTAGATCTGACACTTTAAAATATGCCTGCATGGCTGTGCCACTTCCAAGCTGCCAGCTTTTGAAATGGCTTCAAAGCCAAAGCAGGGCATAAGATTTAAAGAGAGCAGTCTAATTTCTGAGCAGAGGCTCAGTAAAGCATGTAGGCAAAATCCTGGAAAAGAAAATGGGCTAGAGCTTAAATAAATGTGCTCTATCCCTCGCCACTCTTCCCCTCTTACACACATTCTTCACTGTAAATATTATCTCAAATTTCCTGACCCTGAGGTCCTGGAAAAATCCACTTGGCTTGGATGGAAGAACATATCAAATATTGTTTGGACACGGGGCACTAACAGGGAAGATGTGAGATTTGGAGACTGAGGGTTTTGAATCCCTCTCTCTCCTTATTTCTTTGGGATATAAGGTTAATTGCCATGCTTTCAACAGATCAAGAATCAAATAGGAGGGAAATCTCTATGTAAAATAAAAAAAAAATAAAATAAAATTCTATTTGGAATTGTAAGAGGGTACAATTTCTATTTATCTCAGCACCTAACAACATGGCATGAGGTAGCTGAATTTCATTGGTTCTATTTCACAGCTGAAAAAACAAAAGAGACATAGAAAGAGTAAGGGCACATCCTGCAAAGGGTAAAGTTTGCCCAGCACCAAGAATGTAATTTACAGTGCTGAGCTTAATTTTGCTGATTTTGAGAGGGTACTGAAAACTTTCTCACAGCTAGATTAGTGCTCACAATATCCAAGATGCCCAGTACCTGCCAAAGAAGAAACAACTTTTTCAAACTTCTTTTTCCAAGGCACATGGGTTTACTTTCCAGTGTTACCTCTGTAAAATCAGTAACTTCTGCTTAAAAACAATGTTTCAGAATCTGTGCAGAGGTAATCTTTTGCTCCTCCACATCCAAAAATGACTGCACAATTTTTGAAACCCAGGGATGCTTCTCAAAATCCTGGGTTTACCATTTTCAGCTAAGGTTCAGTTATGCAATCCAAAGTAATTCTGTGTAGCTATGGTGTATCATTTCCAGATTCCTCCTGTGAAGTATCTTCCATGAGACTCTAGTACAAACACTGAAAGTGATAAAGTTGTAATCTGAATCTCTTGGAAGGTGATGAAATATAGTCTGAAACAATTTTACCAATTACTACATTTTGTGTTAGGATACAATGCTGAAGTTATAAGGAAAATGCCCTGCATTTACCCCAGAGCTGATGACCTTATTTTTTGTTAATATTTAGCTAAGAACTGATAGTTGGATGGTTTGTTGGTACATTTCTTCTTTTTTATTGCAATTATCTTGGCCCAGTTGATGAATGGTAATTATAAGGATATTAAAATGATCAGTCAAACAATATATAGCAAACTGATTTAGTAAATACTCTGAATGTAAGGAGGTATTCAGGAGAAGTATTTGTTATATATTCTTGCAGAATTGTATAAATTAGAGTTAATCGCAAAATATTTGTGAATGAAAAAGGAAAATAATTATATTTTTGTGAATAAGATTAATAACTATGAGTAGTTAACTTTGCTTAATATCATCATATAAGGATTTTCAAAGTAGGTAATAGTGGCACATATTGATTCATAATAACAAAAAAAAAAAATTAAGGCTTCTAATGTATAGGACAGATATTAGAAATGAGTATGCCCTGCCTTGCACTGAGTCTATTGCAGACTTTTCTTATATGCAATCCAATCAATACAACCAAAAAATCACGAAGTCCTTTTCATACAGAGTGTTCATTTGTTTCAACATGCGTATGAATCAAGTGAAGAGGGGGGTGATTTTACACACCTGTAATTTATTAGATCGAAAGGAGTAAATATTTGATGTGCACAAACCACACTAGTGCTTAACACTGAAAGTGAAGAGTGGATTTTTTTCAGTTTTGTTTTTTTTTTTCTTTTTTTTTCCTCCACAGGAAATCAGTAGTAGAAAACTAGGAGACTAAATTGAACAGATCAGATTTTGCCTTTAATTTCTTCTAATTTGAGGGAACTCTTACTCTTTTCCTACATAAAGATTATTTAGAGGGCTTTAGGTTTGGGATTCATCTAGTTTAACCCTAGATATATAAAAATTTGATGTCTAAGTCTGAGCCAGTTGTTCGAAAATCTGTCTATACTCAGTCCAGAGAAAGGCATGGCCTGAGGCAATACATCTACCATAGGCACATATCTTAGGATGGGATGAATGATATCCGGATATTACCTGTTTTCTTATATTGATATCAAGAAACTGACGATGACCATCTCAGATCCAGACTCAGAAGGTTAGCTTGGGACAGATGAATCATACTCTTAGTTACTCCCTGAAAGGAGGCTGAAAACTTTTAATTGCAAACAAATTTTTTGTGAAAATGTTCAACAAGGTCATTTTAATCTGCATTCATTTAGAAGCCACCCCACCCCCCACCCCCCAACGTAGAACCCGTTTAGACAATGGGTCTAAAGTGGTCCAATGAGAGAAATAAGAGTTTGTTTGATTCCAAAATATTCCTTGTAGCACCCCAAGCTCTTCCTTATCTCATAATCACGCACAGAGTGAAATGTTGAATATGGCTCCACTGTAGAGCATGCCTTTCCTAACATCCCTCATTTCTAATACAACTAAATCTCTGTAAGAGCCAGTATCTTTATTAGGCTCACTTCCATTCTATTTATATAAGCTTGTTCAAGATTACAGCTTCACATAGGTAGTGACTTTTTTAGCTAGGAAAGATTTGTGTTTAGCGAGTTGATGTTCTGTAACAAAGTTTCTGATCTCAGGTTGCACAAAACAAGCATAAACAGCTTCAAAATGTGCCATTCTGTGTTACAGCTGCAGTGGAGTCTTTATTTTTAGTCTATTCTTACAGCAGTCAGATGCTTCTCAACAGGTAATGCTACATGATTGCAAGCAGGTACTCTAATTCTAGGGGGAGTGATAAGGGCTGCAAATAAGAAGAAAAAAGAAATGACTCGATGCTTTGTGATCTTTCCACACACAGGAAATCAAGAAACAACTGAAAATTGTCTCAACAAGTATGAGAAACAGAAGAGGAAACTCACCATCTGCAATGATAATAATACGTTACATCTTTCACTAAAAGTTCTCTAAATACTTCATAGCTGTGAATTACTCCATCTTTGAGGTACATCTGTCTGGTTAGTGAGTCTGACTGGAGGCAAGTGAGTTGATGCACAGGAGGTTGGGTGGCTCGCTGAAAGCGTGTATATGGGAGTGTTGAGAAAGCCAAAAGGGAAATCCCTGCTCACACTCCTAAAATATATTGCTTTGCATTAAATATTTGTGTGTGCTTCTGTCTCTTTTTGTAGTGAGAGCCAAGAACCCCAAAATCAGTAATGTATTTTTTTTTTAGCACAGCAATACTAGTGAGGTGAATCAGGCCACAGAATCAGGAACACACAGATATTTAGAATGGACCTAGCCCTAACAAATACCCTTTTCCCCTTACATAGCTACAAAATTGTCTTGCTAAACTGGATTGGAAACGTACCCACAAGTCAAAAGCGGGATACTTTCCCCTCTCACCTCTTGTGTTAACATTTGGTTGCTTATCTGTGTAATGGAAATGTACTGTCCTTATCTAGATTCAGTGCTGCAGAAATTTAGACAAGAAGGAAGCCATGTATTTCTTATAACATGAAGGGTAATTAACCACCACAGCAAATTACTTTGGGTTTTGGTAAATTCAGTAACACTAGAAATGTTTAAACCAAAATATTCTAAGAGATATGTTGTAATTCAAACAGAATTAATTCAGGGAAGTGCTATGAATTCTGTTGTGAGGGAGGTCAGATGAGATGTTCACAATGGTCTCTTCTGGCTTCATAATCTATGAAATTATGAAGCTATATGAACCTCTTTCAGGAAATAAAGATGATGGTAACTGTCTATAAATACTTGATAACATGAAATTGCTGGAGGAACTATTTAAGGTGTTTAATGATGGTATTATAGGGAATAATGTCCTCAAACTGAAAAGACCAAGGTAGAATATATAAGAAAGACAGTATTTTCTAGAAGTGAGGTCAATTGCACAGTGGAGTAATTTGCAAAATTGAGCTCTACAAAAAGAGCTATGCAAAAAGAGAGTGAATAAAGCATGTGATTAGTCTATGAAAAAAGTCTGTTCTAAAGCTGGGTAATTAAAAACTAAGTTGTTCAGAAAGTCCGACACTCTGTTTTATTTGGTGATTTTACAAAACAAGTGTGCTTTCTTTCTATTTTTTCTTAGAATTTATTAGAAAATGATTTACCAGCCAATGATTTCTCATCTGAACAGGAAACTTCAGACACTAATTATTTCAACTGATATACAATAGATCCTACTAGGGAAATGGCTAGTCCCTGAAAAATAGCAAGCTTTCCCCTTGTGACTTCATTGCCTTGTTCCTCAAAAGTGGAAATATTTCCCTTGGAGATAGATATTTAACAATAGGTGAGCGTACATCCTTCCATGTCAGTGCAAACTGACTCCAAAAGCCAAAGTTGTGAATATAGAAAGGGCTGACATTATTTGTAACTGTGTTCATGTATCCTGCAGTTCCCCTCAGCATTTTTTTGCATACGGAGGTGGTTTGTCAGGGCTTTGCACACTTTCTGTGTCTAAAGGAGCCTCATTACTGGCCTGTGCAGAGACAAGGGAGGTGGAGAAGGATGACAAGGTTTGCATTAATTGCACAGCTATCTGTTGTTCCAGGGGCCATTCAAGCATATAATAACTTAAGTAGAGTTTCAGTGAGTTGGAAGTTCTTGCTTTTTGGAACATTTTGGCAAGCTGATTTCTTATTATAACACAGTTGGTATTTCTTTTAAAATTCTTGACAGAAAGCTGTAGGTGGCCATATAGCTTTTGTCCTGCTAGCAATACATTTGCAACATTCCATTAGTCAGGCAAGAAGTCGACTGGTACAACTGGATTTTATTATGTTGAAGTACTTGATAGAGGTCATCTCAGACAGCACAGTTCAGATGTGAACCTACCTGCAAATTCCCATGAAGTATGAGGATAGCTAGTGATTGCTTTGGTCTATTAATTAGGGATGGTGGCAGCTGGAAAGTTCATCTCAGTATTCATATTCAGATTCCTCTAAGGCTGGAGTATCTCATGGTCTTGATCAACAAAATTTACCATGCCCTCAAACTATCCTTCAGTAAATTCAGTGGTGTTAGGCTGAGCTCAGCACCCTCTTTATTCCTTCTGATTGCCTATCAAAGGAGACTTTTCCCAAGTTACCCAAAGGTTTGAGTTTTTGTGTGTCTATTTGTTTTAAAAACAACCTTGATGTTACATTAAGTCTACTACTTCTGCAGCTTGAGAATTCATAGAAATTGGTGGAATTAAACAGAGAAATTTAACCAAGAAATTATAATGAATGGTGAAGATCCTGCTCTAAGATTATATTAAATTAAGTTAGGAGAGCACCTGGGAAGTTAACGTTGCCTAAGAATTTTGGAATGGTGGAGACCATCTTCTTATACAACGTCACTAGAAAGGTAATTCTCTTTCTCACTGCTTTGGCATTTGTGAGACCTAATCAAAAGACTAGGTAGTTTTTCTGTCTATTCAGATTTTCAAATAATTCCATGTTAAAACTTCAATTGAGTTTGCTTTTGGTAAGGATTTTAGCAATTGTGGTTTGTTGGTAGGGATACCCAGAGAAAGAAAAATATAAGAAAATACAAATATGGGAAAATTACTCAAACATGAGTGGAAGATATTGGGCTTTAAATACTTTGAAAAATCAGTCTGTTTCAAAGGCTGTGTCATGGCATGCACTTTTTTAGATCTTGAGTCCAAAAAGTCAATTACAGTTTGGCTACTTGGCCTCAGTCTCTTTTAGCACTAAGTTGGTAAAGACAGCCCCTATTTTGGATGTGCTGGAGTTTTCTTATACCAGTCACTCTCTTCTAGTAGGCCATACCACTATGGCGCAAGTTAGAGCAACCTTAGGTCACTCTGGTTTTTGTAGGTGACATAGACCAACCCGTACAGTAACAGAGATACAATACAATCAGTATTGCCATATGTGGAAAGCTAAGATTAAAAGTTAGGACATCGCTACTTTTCAGAGTGGATTTGCAGGTTTTGGTCTGGTTTAATCTTTAACATATCCCATACACAATCAAACATGCAAAGCAAAGGAGCACTGCCATGTTTGAATCACTGCCATTAACAGTATGAGATGGATCTTCCATCACATGGTTTTCCATAGCAGTTAAAATCCACCAAATTACTATTCTAAGATTTGAAACCAGTTGATTATAATTTACATCTTATTACTAAAGGAAAAAAAAAAGGTATCCATTACCAGATGTAAAATTAAATGATCATTAAGCTAATTAGCCAGTTTGCTGTTCTCATTGAGTTTATTGTTTCAATTGTATCTGTGCAAATTAGCAAAGAGCTTAATTTGTGCAGAAATCAATAATTTCTTTTGTTGTTGTTTTTATTGTTGTTGTGATAATGCATGCACATATTTAAATTGTTTCAGTAAGAAAGACTGTAGTGAGAGTTTACTTTAGGCTTTGCCAGAAAACCATAGCACCTGAGCTCAAATGGATCAAGGATCCAAATTATTGGTTAAACAAATATTCATGGCTGTCTACTGTAACTAGCTCATGGGCAAAATCTGCTAGATGTTTTCATGTGCTTGAGCCCCAGCAACTCTTATTGCTGAGATCTTTTGCAAAACAGAAAATACGTACCTCATGCTTGAATTAGAAGAGTACTGGTAAAGTGAATGTTGTGAATGTAAGTCTAAATGTTATATTATCTCACATACAGTTATTCTGGTATATACGGAACCTTCATGTGATCCTGCAAGAGTACTGAGAAGTGTTTTGACTCCAAAAATTCAGCTGTCCTGTCAAGGCAAGTAGTTGAAATCCAAAAAAGGACTTTGAATTTGCAGTGGTGAGTCATAGTGCCTAACTTTTAGGTGTCTTGATGGAGAAACTTACAATCACGTTTGTGGATCGCTCAGGTTGGGATTTATCTCACTTATTTTTAGCAAAATACTCCATACATTTATATCTGAGTTTTCCTTATTAAACAAAAAAAAACCCAAACCAAAACAAAAAAGGGAATTAGTGTATGAACTCTTGTATATTTTAATGACTGCATTATGATGAAAGGAATCACCCTTAAATTGGGCTATTTTGCTCCTTAAAATGGACTATTTTCCTCCAAGGATTACAGCAGATTATTAGGATGATGAGCTTTGATGAAGACATCTGCATAGTAGACATCTGCATCTGAGCAGAGAGCACATGCTTAGAGTCTCTATATAATGCATAGAAATAAGCACATCAGTTCCTGTTGTGTTCCCCTGGAAGGACAAAAACTACAGAGAAAAACAGTGCAAAAAGTCAGAGCACCTTGAGTTTGCTTTTAAAAAAGGAAAGGAATTTACTTTACCTATCTGATTACAAGAAAGAAGATAAGTTAACTAGTTGCTGAGACAGTGTAGTTAAAAGAGTCTTTAATGCTTCTCTATTTTTCGGTTAGCACCATATACCTTTTCTTTATTTCTATTATCAATTATTAACAATTTTTTGGTTTTGTCCTGTGTTCCGGTAAACTCCTATTTTAGACAGAGTGGAGTCTTCCTCTCCCTGAATAGTTGCTTTGTAAAAATATCTAAGAACTATATCCTGATGATTTCATTAAACCCCTTAACCCTCTCTGGGGTCCTCCAGGGTTATTTTGTTTGTACACAATGGCTGCCATTACAGTCCCTCCCTGTTCCTAAGGAGTGAATAAGGTAAAGAGCAGAAGCTGAATACACAAATAAATAAATAAATAATACCCTCGCACACCCCCCAAAGCTGGATCATACAAGCTACAATAATTCATAAACAGGGGAGGAAAGGGATAAAAAATAACAGCAACAAAACACAATTCCCCAAACAGTTGGCACATAAAACAGCCCAGAGGCAATCTCTCTTGTAGCACACCAGCCAAACACATAGGTATTTATGTGCAAAACAATTCAGTTTACTTTCCCTAATCCTCCTGATTCCTCCCTCCCCTGACAAAAAACTGTGGTGCTTATCACAGGAAAGCTGGTACTTTGCCTTATCAGTCATGTAGCCCTTGGGTACGTATGGCCTTAAAAGAAGCCCAGGTATGCTTCTGTTTGATATTTTGTTGGGATGGGGCAATAAGGGAGATGAGATGAGACAAGCAAGGATAAAATGATCTGTCAGAACAAAGTGAGGGTAG
This sequence comes from Cariama cristata, assembly GCF_000690535.1. Lineage (NCBI taxonomy): Eukaryota > Metazoa > Chordata > Aves > Cariamiformes > Cariamidae > Cariama > Cariama cristata. Next base: position 473 of record NW_009622129.1, on the reverse strand, counting down.
GATTCACTGGACTAGACATAGTTCAACAGTCTCATACTAATGTAAATAAAGTAAGTTGAAGGGTCACATACTAAAAATAACTACTCATCTCCACTTATTATAAAGAAAACCTAGTTTAGCTAGATTATTTAGCTAGAGTGGCTACCTAAGAGATATATAATTTTCGATGCTGTGTAATAGACTGATAAGTGCCATCCATTGCAGTCTATACTGACCTGAGAGGCTTTTATATAGTTCCTTATTATAGCCTGAAAATGTCCTAAACCAATGTACTGAGTTTGCATGGCAATGTTGTGGTAGTGGGGGCTGCAGAGGTGGCTTCTGTGAGAAGCTGCCAGAAGCTTCCCCCATGTCTGATGGAGCCAATGCCCCCGGCTCCAAGACGGACCCAACGTTGGCCAAGGCCCAGCCCATCAACCATGGGGGTAGCGCCTCAGGGAGACTAGAATTAAGAAGGGGGAAAAAAACTGTGC
>NW_009622128.1:32235-35548 GCF_000690535.1 Cariama cristata | reverse complement strand
TTCTATGATCTTTCCCCCTTTTCCTCTTTTTTCTTTTCCCTTTTTTCCTTTTTTCTTTTTTCCTTTCTTTTTTCTATTATCTCCCCCTTTTTTCCCTTCTCTTCCCCCCTTTTTCCTTCTTTCTTTTTTCCCTTTTTCTTTTTTCTATTATCTTCCCACCTTTTTCCTTTTCTCTTTTATCTTCTCCCCTTTTTTCCTTTTTCCTCTTTCTTTTTTACCTTTTTTTTTTCCCTTTTTTCTTTTTTCCTTTTTCACTTTCTTTCCTTTTTTCCTTTTTCTTGTTTGTTTGTTTTTTTCCTTTTTCTCCTCTTTTCCCACCCACCAGGGGCAGCTCACAGCAAAGTTTCCTAAAGTTTCCTACAGGCAAGTGACAGCCACAAGGGTGGAAGTTGGGGGGCTGTAGCACCACCATCTCCTAAACCTGACCACCATCCCATAAACCTCACTGCCGTTCCCTAAATCTCACCAGGCGGCCCGGGGTCCAGGGAGAAACCACTGCGAACGGGAGCAGGATGCAGCAGGATTTGTATTTCTATACACAGAAGTTTTAGGGTGCATCTATAAGCAGACCCCCCTCCCCCAAAAAAAAAAAGAGAAAAGGAGTTTTGAATTAAAACTCACAGTTTGAAATTCAGAGAAGCATTTCCTCATTCATTTTCCCATCCTATTTTTATCCTAAGCTCTGATCTGCCAAACACTTTTTGCCTAAGCTTGTGGCTTTGTTATTGCAAGCAATTGCATCAAGTCCAGTAGAACTACTCAGGATGTTTTACCTCTGTTATTGGGTCACATGAGCATTTGAGCGGCTTCAGAGCTGCCCACCAAAGAGATTTGGGTCTCATATGTCAACAGTTCAAGCAAGCCTCACATTATGGCTTAGAAATCGCAGTTAAATTTTAGTCAAAAAAACCCAAAGCTGTGCAACAGAAGCATGATGAAATTTCCCAATCTTTTGGCCAAAACCCACTTTGGCCCACTTGCTCAACCCTAGAAATATAAATTGCTTCCACCCCACGTTATGCTTCCAGCAAGCTCTTTTGCTTCTTCGAGGGACAGGATAGCTAAGTGACATCATCAGAGCGTAAGAGGATTTCTGGTAAAGGCAGCAGCTAGCAGTTCCAGCAAAGGTCAGGACCTTACCTTGCTAAATATGAACTTGGCACCCGCCTGCAGCGTCATACATGGAAACCTGTCCACTTTCTGCCTGGGAACTTTCCTCGAGCGAAAGCGTTTCAGGGAGCAGCAGACATTTTCACACTCGACGGAGCCTTCCTTGCCATGCATCCTTTAAGTGGGAACGCACTGTTAGCTAAGCACACATTTCCTACGCTTGTATGCTGAAAAGGAGTCAACTTGTTCCAAAATCATCCCACTGCCCTCAGAGATGAGTGGACCAGGGCTCCGTCATGTTCATCAAACCCTTCTTTGCCCCTCAGTACCAGCCCATGGCACTCTGCAGCAGCAGGGACCAGGGATGAATAGAAGTTGGCCCTGTTCCCCAATTACTTATGCTGAGTAGGTCCCCGATTGTGGGCTTGCCATGGATGTATAAACCCTTTGTCTCTAAGCCACAATCACTTATCCAGCCTTACCAACGAAGCCGGAGGTTCACGAGGCTATTTATGCATGTAACTGCTATCTCAAATTATCAGCATGACCCATCTTGTTACGGCAATAGCCATCATCCTGTGTGGCACCTGCTCATCAATCCAAAGGATAATGGCAGGATCCTGAAGCTGCTCATTTGCTATATCAGAGCATCCTACGACATCTTTTTTTGCAGAAAAACTCTCAAAAGTGCCACTTGTAGAGTCTGTGCAAGGGAGAGGAAGGAACCAGCTGCAAATCGAATAGGCCTTTAGCAGCAGCCCCACCAGCTACAAAGGAAAATGACTCTCAGATCAACTTTTGTGCACTGGACAGCAGGCAACCTCACCTCCAATCACTGCCACAAAGTTGGCGTTGAAGCTGCTTCTAGGGAGCTCGGGATTGCTTTTTTTTTTTTTTGTTCACTGTTGCTTTTCTTTTCTTGCCTTTTGCCTTTTTTTTTCTCCTATGTTGGGAAGCAAAGGAAAATGGAAAATGAGAAATAAACCTTTTCATACCCTCTGAAAACTGTATGAGCAAACAATTTGATTTGGAGTTAACACAGTCCCGTTTTTGGGACCCTCCTTCAGGTTGTGCTGGAGCATGTGCTGCCCAGGGCTCGGTGCAGATGTGGCCATGGCAGGGGAAGCGTGGGCACAGCCCCACCATCTCCCACATCAAGAAGATCCCAGTTACAGGCTGAAGCCTACTGGGCCTAAATTGGGCTCACCCACCTGGCTGTACCACAAAGTCCTCTCCGAAACTTGGAAGCAGAAGAGGATTTCAAGCTTTGTCAAAATATTTGGGGGCTTTTTGTTGTTTTTTTTTTTTTTTTAAAGCAGCTCAGCTGCATACATTTGAAAACTTTGACCTTAATCTACAAGAAGAAAAAAACCACCACTGTAGCACAGCGTCAAGATAACATATACTGTTTCCTAAGCTTACGCGTGATTTCAGATGTTGTCTATTCATTTGTCATGCTGTATTACTTGCTGTACAGCCCATAAAGTACAAGAACTGCATTTCAAAGACTCTCAGCGGCTTTATCAGCTCTTTATAAAATGCTGCTGTATAAATAAGCAAAACTAATTTGCACAAATTCAGTTCATGGATCGGTGTCACATGCCGGTATCGAGTGTAAGCTCTATGAATAGGGCTGATGACTTCCCTCTCTAGGAGGATGGGCTCGGCTCGAGTGCTCAACAGTGCACCACGCTAATGCACAGTCGCTTACAGAGCAGCCAGCTGCAGGCCAGAAACAGCTACCTACCTCCCAGGCCTTGCATCACTGAAAGAAAAAAAAACAACTCTTAAAAGAGTAAAAAAAAGAGCCCCAAAACGTCAAATAAAAAACCCCCCCCGCCCCTGCACAGCCATTTGAAATTGCTTTCGCAATTGGGCTTGCAGGCAGAGCAAAGCAGCAGAGCCAAGGCGCTTGCACTGGTTTTTCCTCTCTCTGCTGGGCTTGGGCAGTTTATTTATTTATTTTTTTTTCAACCCTGTTTACTTTAGTCAGTGTCACGACCCGGGCTAGGTAACTCAGGGGTTGCAGTGGTTTCGTGATCCCCTTGGCCTAAATTAAGGTGAAACAACACCAAATGATTGGTTAAACGTTTTATTTATGAGAGAAGCAACTGTTACTTGGAAAGTGTAGTGGTGGGCGGCCTGGGTTCCGTATTTATAAGAAGAAAAGGAAAGAGAGGCAAACGAGGAAAGAGAAACAAAA
>NW_009622128.1:31844-32156 GCF_000690535.1 Cariama cristata | reverse complement strand
GCGACGGCCGCAGTACTCCGCCGGTGCCGGACGTTCGCACGCGGCTCCCCGGACTCGTGCCTTTTCTACTCTAAATTCCCGCCTTTCGACCGCTCCCGTCATGCCCCTCGCGGACTTATATAATGCTTCATCTTCTGCGCAGGCGCACGGGCGGGAGGGGGGGTGGTCGCGAGGGGTCTTCCCTGCGGTCCTAAGGCCCTTCCTCAAAATGACCTTTGGCCATAGAGGGCACGCTGAGCCAATCAGAGCAGGGAGCTGCGCACCCTCCGCCACGCCCCCCACCCGGGTTAGCCGGCCTCTCGCTGCTGGCGA
>NW_009622128.1:13164-31825 GCF_000690535.1 Cariama cristata | reverse complement strand
CAGCCGCAGCCATTAACCCTCTCTCTCTCTTTCGGTCAGTGTCGTGCTTGTGGCTTTCGGCGTAGCTAACGTCATGGGTATGACTCAACCAGGGCCTGTTACAGCAGGTGCGGTGTGAGCTTCCCCCAGCCGAGGGCTGAGCGGGCAGGACCCGGCAAACTCAATCCCCGGGGCTTTGAGGTTGTTCCTCCCGGGGGGGTGCCCGCCTGCCTTCCAGCAGCTCCACCTGAAAAACCCCTTGTGTTTCACAAAAAGCAGTGGAGGGGGATGAGGGGAGAGCACAGACGGGCGGCCTCTCCACCTCCTGTGTGTGCCTGGAGAGCTGGCGACCAGGGTGTGAAACGATTAGCATCAAGGCAGGCTCTAAACGCCTAACGCCCAGGGCATCCAGGAGATTTGGGAGAGCAGGTGGGAGTCCCGTGTCTGCTGGGGACCGCGGGATGGCCGCTGATGGGGTACTCTGGCTGCGTGGCTTGGGCGTGCATGGCAATCCCCCTGCCCTCCTCACAGCCAGCGCAGAAACGATGGACAAACCCCAGAATCACAGAATTGGTTTGGTTGGGAGAGACCTATGGGATCATCAAGGCCAACCTTTGCCCTAACACCCCCATGTCAACCAGACCATGGCACTAAGTGTCATGTCCAGTCTTTTCTTAAAGCCGTGGAAATAAAATGCATGTCACTTTGTGGGTGAGATCGTAGTTAACTTTTAACTACCACATCTTGTTTTCTGTGGAAAAGATGACACAAATAGCCAGGATTTCCAATTTACCTGTGGTGGTAAAAAACCCAAAACCAACAAAACAGCAACACCACCAAAAATGTTTAAATAGGACATTTGGAGATGCATAAAATGAAGCTCAGAAATTCATCCTGTGGGAGGCTAATAGTCCCAGAGCACGTAAGAAGAACTTTGGAGGCAGCCACCCCCCGCAATACTGTTTTTTGAGGCGAGGACCTGAGCAAGGGCAATGTGCAGGACATGGCCTGGCCTACGGCAGTGGGATGGCGGAGCTCCATTGCCTCGAGAGGCCCGCCTGCACCCCCGGGGAGCCAGCCAACGCCTTCATTTTGAGTAGAAAAAAACTAATATTAAGACTCTCATCTGTGTATCTAAGGGGCCATCTTGAGAATATCTTTTCTGTGCCCCAGCAGGAGAGTCTGGCATCTGTTTATCCAAAAATCCTGGTGCCTGGCTCTGCAAATTCAGCGGAAGCACCATGATATCCCGGGGAGGGGGGTCACGTTTGCCTCGCAGCCTTCAGGGAGGAGGGGATGCAGCAAGCAGAGACCTGTAGCTATGCCTGATGTTTCTGTTCCTAATAAACTCAACAAATGGTTCCTGTCTCTGCGGTCTGTCTCTCTGCCATCTTAAAATATTTATGTCAACGTATCTATGGTGATGGGTCAGGTTATGGGGGGGGGGGGGGGGGTCTGGGGGTGGGGAAGGACAGCATCGACTCCTGCCGGAGCTACGGCAGAGAGAGAGCAAACCAGAGCAGGTTTCCCCATCCCACACAAACACTCCCTCTTCTCAGCTCATGAGCCCAGAAAGTGAACATTCATTTTTCTCAGGCCATCAGAGAGGTCCGAGCCGCAGCTGGGCTTAGCTGCGCTTTGCGAGATGCCATGTGGGAGAGCAAGAGCTCAGCCCATCGATGCAGAGAGCTTCTATTGTATAATCAATGTATAATTCATTAGTAGGTGAATAAAGACTGGAGGAGCTTATTGCTGATGCAACGGGGCTGAAAAGAAAACGAGCACGTCCGTGAACAAGCTGGTGCACAGGGGCGTTAAACAATAGCACTTAGTGATGCTGAGGGGAGAGAGGGGGGATTTTGCCCTGGGATAACATAAACAACCCAGCTAGCCGGCTGCCAGTGACTCCAGGGAGAGAGATGCAGGGATCTGCATCTTCCTGGCAAAAATGCTGGGATAGATCTTTCCTTTTGGCTTGCTGGAGTCCAAGGGAACAGCATCTGGTAGAAAGGAGGGTATTACCTGTGGGTGGGCACCTCCAGGCTCAGCTGAAAGTATTTCTCCCAAGATGTGCCGATTCCTCGCAAGCTGAGCAACTGCTCTGTGTCTCTTCCAGATAAAGAGATGTTTGGGTTTTTTTTTTCTCATGACTCTCCTGGCAGGGGTAGATATGCAGATTGCTTCCAGGCATTAATTTGTTTGACAGACCCCCAAAACGCCGGGTGACTAAAGATAGCACTGGCTTTGTGCTGGGGGTGAGCGGGACAGCACGGTGGGGAGCGGAGCAGCCTCACGGGCAGGCCTGCAACCGGTCATGGGTTTGGCAGCTACGGCTGAAAGCTGCAAAACACACACCACCTCTGTTTTTCCAAAACAGCCTCCGAGGATGCTCCGGGGCTCCCTCTCCTCGCTCCCACGCTTTTCTCTACCATCCCACCCGGTGCTACATCTCCCAGCAAACAGGATTGATGCTCGCTGTCGGTTGCTCACTCTCCCAAAAGAGGAACTGCACAGTTAAGAAAAAAAGCCCTTTTCACCCCAATATAGCATTTTACTAAAAGAGAGAGCTGCAACGACACTTCACGTGAAAGTTGCAGGGCACATGTGATCCAACTGTGTATTCAAAGCAGCTTCTGACCTTACTCACCTTCAGCTGTGTTGGCAGAGATCTGTGTGGAGCATCTACCACCTCTGGCTGCAGTTCTAGAGGAGAATGATAGCCAGCTGCCTTTGCAAATACATTGCTTCTGCACCTGGTTTAAAAAAAATATGTCATCAACTATTTCTTCAAAAAATATTTTGTATGTCTGCAGCTCGGAAACGCAGCTTTACCTTGGCAGGAGATGGCTTCCTTATCACCCCAGCACTGCAAAGGTCCACCCAGATTTGCCACCTTATAAGGCTTCGGAAGAACTTGCTCAGCAGCATCACCTCTAGGAGCTTGCTGCAGGCATGAATCAGAGCTGCACAGCAAAGGGGCTGTTGCCTGAGGAAGTTGTATTTCGATGGCAGTGGGAACTGGCAGACACACAGTCAATAGGGCAGGAAATAGCAAAACGTTTTGGAGCCAAGCCATCACGCCACGAGGCTGAAAGATTCCCACTCTCCTCACTACCGAATCCCACTAGAGAGTCAGTAAATGGCTTAACCTGTGCTTTTCACAAGTGCTCTGAGCTCCTCAGGTTTTTTTTCTAGGTACTGAAAACCCCAAATTGCAGAAACCCTGAGCATCCTCATCTGCTGTGCAAAGCTGCGCCCTGCTTACCTGCAGTTCTGCATGAGCAGTATGTTGAAAAAGCAGCATCTGCTGCCCTTGGAGCGGGTGCTGGGAAAGCTGCCCTAGCTTGTAAGCAAGCTGTGGTCGGGCCACCCATGGACACTTGGTGAGCCCCACGTAAAGCCTCAGGGGAAATTAATGCTCATGCTGGCAGAGCAGGACCTGAGCGGTGTGTGGGTGGCAAAGGCTGGAGAGCAGCACAAAAGGCTTCTTGAGACTGCCATGGGCTGATGCTCCCCAGCCCCATAGGTAATCACCTGGCCTTAGGTTGCTCCCTCTTCCCAGGTCCTCAAATAGAGCTGGGGGTTTGTCTAAAATAAAAGGAAAAGGGTAACGCATGAGCACAAGCTAACGAGGCCAAACTGGGATTGCCCAGGTAACCTTAGTGGAACTAATTGGTAATTGCTGGAGCTTAACTGACAATTACTTGGAGCCAATTCACAATTAAATATATAATTTTGCATCTTTGTCTCTCTTTAAATTTTTTTTGTTTCTCTCCTGCATATGCCTACATAAATAGGGATTTCTTTCCTACCAGAGGTTGAGTGTTGATATACTTACAACCACCAGCTTCCGCTTGTACAGGCCCCAGGAGGGCTCCCTGGCTCCGCAGGTGTTTCCTAGCCTGGCTGCCGGCCTTGCATCCCCACTGCTCAGCTCCGTGCTTATCCCAACAAAATTTCTCTCTTGCTCTTCTCAGCACTGGGTAACTCTCAGCAGTGCTTACAAATAGGTTCCTGGGGTTTTGCTCTGGTTGCACAAGAGCTGTAATTTGCCCACGGCAAGCAGCAAATTAGGGACTAGTAAGTGCAAGTGCATTGACTGCAGGACAGGGATTTTTTTGTTGGCACAGGTATTAAAAAAACCACTCAATACCCACCCGCCTCGCAGCTTCCATCCAGCCATCCCTGGGTGCTGCCATTTCTACAACTGCAAACAAAATGGTAACGCTGCACTTCTCTGCAATAGGTTTCTAAAAACCAAGGACACGAAAGTATCTGCTTTCCTGCTTCTGGAAACGACAGCAGGATACCATCGCAGGGTGACGGGAGGCCCTGCTGCTACACACAGGGTGAGAGCTCTGGTAGAAGAGCGTGTCCAGCCGAGCACTGCTCTCCCACCCCCTCACTAAAGATGCTGCTCCTTGCAGGGGAACTCTGGCAGTGAGTGAAATGGGAATAAAGGTTACGAGATGGCCAGCGCACACATACAGAACAAGGGTGTTTGGGGTTTTTTTATTAGAGTGTGTTGGAGTAGTTTGTACCAAAAAGATTACCTAAACCCCACAGTTGGCTATCAGAGGAAGGAAAGGGTCTTCTGGCTCCCTGGGACAAGAAATTGCACGCTTCCAGTCTGCTGTTGATTGGGAAGAAGAAACGATGACTCTCCAGGCCCATTATCCCCTTGTGAGATAGTTTGATGCAGGTCATGTTCTCATCCCTGCTGCTACCACAACAGAAATCATTACAGAGGTGGGAAAACAGCAGCTACGCAGACACACACCTACACGGCCAGTGCTGGAAAGGTGCCTGCTACTTCTGAAGTTTCAGCAATCGTAAGTGATTCAAGGGAAGCGAGAGCTGGGGGAGAGAGATACAATAGCCTTTCAGGTTTCTTTATCATATAGATATGCTACTCCTGTCCTTAATCATCCTTTTACATCAAAAATTGACCTGGAAAGGAGGAGCACCTAAAGCTTTAGCAGGTGAAGCTTTAACAGAGATCTTTTCTACTTGACTTGATGGTCTCATCACACACACTGATAACATACACTCCACCAGTTTGCTCAATCTCCAATGTTTTTTTCATATGGCAGAACATCATCAATTGTCTCTCTAACACAGAGGGGTGGGCAAGACCTGACTACCTAGTGTTTAAAAAAAGTGAAACTGTGGAGATTTCTTTCATATAAGTACTCTGGTCTTTATTGTTTAAATGTGTCCTTCAGCTTTTTTCCTGCCCCTGCTTGCATTACTCCTCGCGAGGTACCTGCCTGCTCCCCCAGCAGCTGGCTGAGGGTAGGGTGAGGCTGATGAGCAGCTCCTTTTCCTCCAAAAGACCAAGGCCATCCTCTCCCTCTTGAGCACGAAGGCACGCTGCTGGGACAGGCGAGCACCAGCTGCCCAGGGAATATCTCTTCCCAGCACTGAAGGCTCTCCATGACACAAACCCTCGAGCAATGCAAGCAGCCTCACACATGGCAGAGAAAGAGAAGGAAGGATGGCCTTTTGCAAGAAATTCATCTTTATTGAAGCAATCATGAGTCACATGAGCTGCCAGCTGGCCTGAGGAACAACAATAGCAGTGGCCTGGACAATAGCAGCTGGAGCTCACAAGGGAGATTGTCTCTCTCCAGAGAGCAACATGCTTAAGAATACACATATAAGCAAATCTTTCCCCACTGCTCAAAAGTGGCTATGTTGGCAAACGCATATCACTACTAAACCCCTGCTAGACCGAGGCGTGTTGGTGACTGCCAGGAGGTAGCTTGAGTAATGCTCTGAAGCAGTTTGAACTTGATCTTGCTTCCAGTGAAGTTAATGGTGAAGCTCCACTGGTTCCAAGGGAGCGGGACGAGGAGCGATAGCCTTTTCCCATGCCCTCAACGCAATTCTTTCCAATGCAAGATATTGTCATGTTAAAATGTTAAACAGGGGCTGTAGGCTGTACTGCTCTTCTTGTATGTGTACCTTGTATGTGGGGGTTTCCATGTTTATCTCAATAAACAATTGCTACTCACTATTTTTCAGGGCTAAAAGCCACAACGAAGGCGAGAAGTGAAAGCTGTTGTTGGTTCAACAGACATTTCACATAGCCATATAGTTTACAGCAGGTTTTCCAGCAGGTGCTACATCTATTGCAATGATAGGTTTCAGCTCAGAAGTGGCTCTGCCTCCTTGCAATGAGGGCAAAGCACGCCACAGAGCCATCCTTTGAGCTACACTGAGTGCCGAGTTCTTCAGCTGATTGAGGCTTTTTAAATTTCTGGTTATTATTGATAAGGTCATGCAAAGGAGGATGTGGGCTTGGACATTGTATTGTTTGACCTGGCTGGAGATCAGTCCTCTTCTCTTACAGATTTCAACTTCAGTCCTGCATGTATGTGTAATATCAAAGTCCTTTTGTATTGCACAGCAGCACAGTGGGTTCGTGAAGCTAGATAAACACAGCGCTGAGGCTGGAAGTTGAACAAGCCCCTGTGAAATCAGTGTGGCATCAAGCTCTAGGAGGTTGACTAAATGCTAAGAATTAAAAAATAAGGGTGTATTGCATTAACAAGGAGAGGAATAACAGAGGGATATGTCCTTATGCTGGTCATTTGTTTCAAAGCTCATGCACTGCTTTCTGATTTTTTTCCGGATCTCTACCAAAACCTCTGTAAATCTGGCAGTGTCTGAAAATGGGGGAAAAACAGTCGATGGTTGTTGGCTGCCTACATATTTGAGCATGATCAGAAACGTGCCCAAAGCCAATCATTACAAACATCCAGGCTAGGAGAGCACATTTCCCATCAGCAGTGACACGCTTTGCGTCCATGTATTTGCTGATAGCACACGATCAGTCCCGGGCTGTGATCCAAAGCCATCTTCCTGGGAACACTGCATCTTTGGGGATCACAGGGAACTGCTCAGATGACAGCGCAAGAGAAGTTTTATTTAATGCTGTGATTTTTGCTGGGCTTTGTGTCCTGCTTGTGGAGCTACAACCCATACGTCCCCCGGCGAGGTGATCTGCATCTCCGAGCCCAGGTGCGCGTCTTAGTCCTTGTCCGTTTTGGGCGAAGGTGTGGGACTGCTCCTCCGCAGAGCATCGTCTGCTCTGACCAGCTCGGAAATGCATGACAGGTAGTAGTGCAGGAAGGGAAAACGTGTGACACACATCCCACCACCTTCCCGGGGGAATTTGTGGGTGACTTCTGACATCTTCCTGCGCCAAGAGCTGGCTCTACCTGCTAGGGATGCCCGGGCGGCAGGTTTCTATCTCTCTCGTAGGACGTATTTGCCTTTCCGGTCCAGGTTGCTGCTGAAGCGGATGGAGAACCAGAGGAATGAAGTTAGGATCATCCCATAAACCTAAAAGGAAATAAATGAGATGGGCACACAATTAAATGCGAACTGATTATGCTACTCCATCTGTGCAAATAAGCGATCATAAATGCTGCCTGTTAGTCCACTTGACACTTCTGAATTTATGTATCGCGATGTCACATTTTTCTTAAGAGAGCTGTTGTTTCAGTAAAATGGTGAAAACCAATTCCAACATGGGAGAAAAAAAACCCAACCCAACCTGTGGTTAAAGCACTTGATTGGAATTAGCAGAGTAGGGCTCAAACTCGATCCTAAAAATACCAAGAAATGAGATGAAACCAGGAAATTCAGATATCAAGTTCCTGCCACAAAACATTCCTCTATGCAAACAAATATTGTATCTCTCATAATAATAGCCTTTTGTAAAGATAACATAGGGAGAAAAAAAAAAAACCAAACAAACAAACCTCATGTACTGGAAAAAAAAAAAACCCAAACAAACAAACCTCATGTATTCTTTAGAGTAAAAAACCCAACAAAACAAAACCAACCCTAAAAAACCCCAAACCCCACCCCATGCACGTGCAGAGTTGTGAATGCAGAGGACAGTGTACTTCCTCTGTATCGCGATGTTCTGCCTGGTATATCCCACATCGGGATTGACATGGGCAATGGATCGAAGGTAAGGCTGCTGTGGGAAGGATAACAAGGGCTGTAACAACATGCTCTTTCCTCAAAGTCTGCCTTAACACGCAAGCGCCTTTGCTTGCTGCTTGATCTGGTGACACGTGTGCATTTTTGGCCGAGGGGCAGTGACATCAGTCAGCTATAGCCCTTGTCACACGCTTCCTTTGCATCCTGCCATCACAATAGTGAACCGTGCAGCGAGATTTCCTCTAGCACGCGCTTCAAAGACAGCCGCTTTATCTGGCTATAGCATCAAGCTGTGAAAAATAGATAGAGATAATAAAAAGGCTCCCGCTTTTGTCTGAATATAGCTGCAGTGAAATTCCTCCTGTACCTGAGAAAAATTAAAAAGCAACACCAAATATTCACACGTGACTTTACATTTATGGCTCCATAGCCATGCCTGATGGCTTTCCTAATGTACTACTAGCACTGTAAAATACAACAGTGTTTGTTCCTCCAGGTTTTATTTAGATGGAGAAGAGTCTTCTGACCCATCATTGTGCCAAGGCAGACAGAAGTGATAAAACAGTCTCCAAATACACATTGAGATGGGAAAGGTCACCCCAGCTGGGGAGCAGTATGGAGGTATCACAGCAGACCAAACCCCCCTTCATGGCGAAGAAGCGAGTCTCCTGGCATGCACTCTTTTCACCACCCCTGCAGGGCCCTTGTATAGAGATAATTACAGTGATACACGTCTGCCAAGCAGTGGGTGGGCATACGAGCAGGCTTGTTTTAATTAGCGGTGCTCTCCAGCTCCGAAGGGACGGTCCCCATGCAGCCACCAAGCCCCCTAACCGCTGAAGGACACACTCCTCTCGCAGCATTTCATTTTTTCTTTTGTCCCCCTCAAATAAGACTCACAAATTCAGTACAGACCTTTTTCTACCCAAGCCATCCTCCGAAGATGATCCTACCCCTCCTCTGCAAGATCATCTTTCAAAGACAGCACCTGGGAGCCCAGGCAAGATGCTCTGCTCCTCTCCTTTGCAGTCTTCTCCTTACGAGCCCGTGCTTCACTGCCCGAGATGCACCTTACCAGGTTCATTAGCGCTCATTAATAGGATGAGGCCGCATAGCTCTTCAGCCCCCCTGCTGATGCTCAGTAGCTTTCAAGACCTTCCAGCTCCGGCCGCACAAAGTGACTTCCCAGGCTGAGCTGGGAGGCAGCCAGTGAGCGCTGGGCAAGGAAAGGCAGCAAGTTTCCTAAAATACGGAGCTTTTACTGCATCTCCTTTTCCACAGTCGCTGCCAGCTTCCTACCTGATCTGCAATCCCTCTGCCAGGTGACACGGCCTCTCGCTTGCAGCAGAAGACGTACAGGCAAGCCTGAGGGGATGAAATGCAAATGCTGCTGCACCCAGGTCCTGCTGCTCCCCGCTCCCAGCCTGGTTTGGGAAAAAACCCGTGCAGCGAGCCTACTGCTGCTGGAAAACCCCTCCATCCATCAGCCTGGCCAAGACAGGTCCTGGCCTTTTCTTAATATCCACAGTGGAGTCCACCACCATGTTTCTCTGCTGCTAGTCTCCAAAATCACCCCAAATTGTAGCTTCTGGGGGCTAATTTAGGATATGCTTTCCCCGCTGGAGCCTCCCTCTCGAGGCCAAAATGCAAAGGAACAGATATAGCTACCGTGAAGCCGATGGTGATGCCTAGGAGCGTGAAGACAAAGTCCATGTGCTTCTTCAGGAAGTCCTGGATCTCTTGCAGGCAGTCCTGGGAGGAGAGAGACACTCCTTGCAGTGTGGCAGCAGCTTGGAGGGGGGGCTTTGTCCCCCCCAACAGCACTTGCCACAACCCCAGATGGAAAGGGAGGCAAGAGGGGGATGCAGCATTGCACAGCTGGGCTGCTCTGTGGGCAGCTCTCCTGTTTTTTCTGCTGCTTGCTACAACTTGGGACGACAAACACTGCGGTATATTTTCTATTACTACAATATGCCTACGATTTTCTTGGTATAAAGTGTTTTGGACTGGGGGGGATGCATGTGCGCACAGGTAAGTGGTCACGCAAAAGCTTTTTTCTTTCCACTCGCTGGAAAATGGAAAGAGGGAAGTGAAAAGATGGAAAAGCAGAGCACACCATAACGCTAAATACGTTCCCCAAAGATACTAATGAACAGCTCTATTTTGCAAGGTGTCACAAGCATTAATATACATTAGTCTTAAGCATGCCAGCGGCCCCCTGGATATCCCGGAGGTGTTAGCCAAGAAAGCCATTTCAAAAATGCAAGAGCATGCCCTTGGTGAAGTGATTTGCAGAGTGAGGTAAGAGCACTCAAAGCCAGGGATGAATGTAGTGCAGCTACCAAACTCCGCTGTTCCCTGGGTTGCAAAATGCATCCTCCCTCCCACCTCCCCCGGCTTGCAACCAGAGGAAACACAAACCGTCGGCGGCGGGGGAACAGGGTCACCCATACGGTGCCTGGTTTTGCTCTGCTCTCCCTTCCTGCTCTTTGAGCCCAGTTCAACCCTACTTTGAGATGCGGCGTTCCCGGAGGCAGTGCTTTGAAACACCGCTCCGCGGGCTGACGCATGCCTGCGCATCACAGCGTCCTCTTAGCGCTTGACATCTTTGCCTAACAACAATGTTTTTGTATAGCTGTAGCAACATGGTTTTGTTTGTCCTTGGGACGACATACGTGTTGATGCTGGCAGCTTTAGCTACTTCAGCTGATTTGGCTACTCCAGTGGAAGAAAAATAATCATACAATAGATTTGCTCAGAGAGTATGAAGTCTAGTTGCGGCTTCAGCGCAGAGGCAGTCTAACACTGGTGGCTTCACCATCAATCTCACCGAGATACTGCAGAGAGGAGGAATGAAGTGTACTTGATGAAGCTACTGATGGGCATCGTCATTCTGCTTCATGAGTTTCTCATTTTAATACATATTTAATTCCCAGAGAAAAAGGAATTACAGCAAATTCCACATTTGCTGATAGTGGGACACTTTTTTTAAGCCTCAGAAACTAGTGTCACGTGGAAAAGTCCAACAGTTTTCTTGAGCTCAGATACACGCCCGTGATATCTCACACTCTCTGCACGCACAGGAGATGAGGAGGAAGCTGGAGAGAAGCGACAGGCTGCAAGCACAAGCATTTTGAAGGCTTTCCAGAGCTGCGAAGGAAACTGCATCTATGGGTCTGAGATCTGCTGATCCACTGGGGCTCCTCCAGTGAATGAGACGCCTCCTTATTGAAACAACAAAACCCCAACAAAACAAACCCCAACCCGTAGCAACCCCAAAACATGGAAAAGCCACAATTCTCATTAACACTTAAACACCAGTGAGGTTTTAACAGTTAGCGAGTAGCGGCACAAGCCCATCATGGGCTGGAAGAAGCCTTTCCCTTACCTGTCCTGCATCGTGCACCTGGCCAGGTGGACATGTCTTGTGCTCGACGTTGGTCGTGTCCCCAAATGGAGAGTGCTTCCCGCAGCACAGGAACTGGAAGAGAAGGAGAGGTCTGCTAGCCACCCACCCCGGGCAGGGCTACACAACCAGGGCTGCAAAGACCGAAGCACATAGCTATGCAATTGGCAACGGCAGCCGTGGAGGTTAAACTTGGAGGAGATGGATGGATCTGGCCCCAAAGTTGCCGGTGCTCCTCCAGGACTGGTGCCCAGGGCTGGGGCCAAGCCTTCCCTCCATGGTCACACCAGCTGTCACACTGGCTGCTTGGGAAAACCCAGGGATGCACAGAGTCATGTTTCCAGTGCTTGTTAGGGGCTGGGTGGGGATCCCCAGCAACACCCACTGTGGAGCTGGTTTCCTATAGCCAGGGTGAAGTGGCCAGCTTGGACCTCCAGCAGAAGGGAGGGGAGAAAAAAAAAAAAAACCCAAACAAAAAAAAACGAGTAGAAGGACTGTTGCTCCATCAATTACAGTGGCTAAAATAAACAACTGATGAAGCTGGGTATTGTTCCTGGTTCTCCTTGCCAAGCGCAACTCTGGGCGTGTGGCTCCACAACCCTGCAGAGCAGAGCAAGCCCCCCCGCGCCTGGTCACAGCTCTGAGGGCCACCACCATCGCTGCAATGAGAAACATTTGCCCTTTTCTGCATTTGGAGAAGCACGGATGAAAGCAGCTTCAGAAAGTACTTGTTACGATGATTTAAGAAAACACAGAAGGATAAAGGGAATTGCGTGGGAGGTGGCTGGAAACAGGCGAGCGGAGCTGATGTCCCCATCCAGCCCTGCTGCATGCCATGAACTCACTACCCAAACAGGTCCTGCTGCGCGAGCAGACGGCATCTCCTTCGCTCAGTGGAGACTTGGGAGTTTCTCACCACAGGGGACATCATCCTCCATCTCCTGTGGCTTTGAGGACAAGCATCCTCCCTGTGCTCTGGGCAACCACCCTTGCCCACCTACTGAGCTACAGAGAAGTCCCCTGCACCAACAGCATCCTGGGTGGTGGGTTTTGGGAGCCTGCCAGCAGTCTCCAGCATTGCAAGAGGTCATGTAGCCTCCAGTACTTCTCAGCCATAGGCTTAAGGTTAAACAGAAATAAAGTCCAAATACATCTGCTGGATAATGTGGAATTCCCTCCCTCTCTGTACCCAACCGGGAACACCAGAGAGGTGTATATCCACTTTCTCGTACCACAGATAGGGAGCACAGCAGAGGCCCTGCTGAGACAGACAATATATACGTCAACTACGGTGCGGAAGCTTTGAAGACCTCGCACCAGAGCAATGCTCAAGTAGGTGGCCCTTTCCTCCTGTTGATAATCTGGTCAGTCAAACCTGGGAAAGAAAGAGTAGGGAAGGAGAAGCAGACTTCATAGCAGGCTGGAGGACGTGGTTCCCAAGGGAAAATGGTGTTGCAGCATCCATGAGGCAGGGCACAGGCATCAGCCCCAGCCTGGTGAAACCAGCGGGAAGATACCCCAGGGTGAGGTTTTCTGCTAAGGCTGAAGGAGAACTTACTGCTTCGTGGATGGCAGTCAGCTCGTGCCTCCTGAAGCTGGAGGTGTTCCTCCTCACCTCCTCGTACACAAGATCATACACATCCATCATGCTGTCTTCCACCTGCGATGAAAGCAGAGATCTGTACATGCAAAACACTGACCGCAGTCGTTTCTGAAGGGAAATAATGCTCCTCTTGCATACGCCCAGAAGCTCTCCCAGGTATAGCAAGACAAGCAGTGCAGCTATTAAATGACCACCATGCAGCAGCATGAGCTGGTGTACAACCCACCACACACCACGGGGTACCTACAACATGGTGAGTCCCACAAGAGAGGCTGCGATGCTGCCTGTGTACCACCTTTTGCTGTGCATGGACCCTTTGGCATCATGCTAGGGTCTCACCAGCTGGAGCTTTTGGCCAGTTTTGGATTTAGCGTCAGAGAAGAATTCAGCTGCATGTGACTGGTGTGCCTCCGAGTCCCTCTGCCAGGCAGGGATGACACTGTCTTATCTCCCCATCCTGATGGGGACTACGAGGACAGGCACACATGACCATGAAATGCTAAAATACAAAGATGAGAGGACTTCAGAGGGCTGGTGTTATCCCAGTGATGGAGCAGTTCTTCCAAATAGAGCCAAAAAAATAACAGAGTGATTCAGTAGTGAATCAGACCCTAAATATTTACCAAATGTGTGAGAACTCTCAGCTTGACAGATCCCAGCCAACTCCCAGCTGGGTTTCGAAGGAAAAAAATATGACAATTGCCTTCAGCGCCTGGAGTCAAAACCTTATTTCTTCCTTTCGTTTTCCCTTGCTTCCTCAGCAGCATCGATCCGAGTGGGGCTGCAGGCAAGCGCTTGGCTTTCAGGAGGGAAAAATCGATCGGCGAGAGAGATGGAGCGGGTGGCCATGCGGGGAGGGATGGGCGCTGCGGGAGCAGAGCCATTTCTCAGCGAGGCTTTTCAGCTCAGTCTTAAGGGGCTGCGCTTGGAAATTACTCTAGGGGAAAAAAAACCCAATGCTGTCTGCTCAGGGGTGAAACCAGGGTCATTCGAGGTGATTACAGCCGTTGCTGCAATACTGCTCTACCCTGCCCGGCTGTCCAAAATGCAAGCAACTAACGGAGGTTGATAACCAGGGAGGGGAGAGACAGGGGCTGAGAAGATTACTGTAGCCGACGGGGTTCCATGCCACCAGGAATAGAGTTGAAAGGCTCACATCAGAAGATTTTCCATGGCTATCAACATGGCATAGAAGTGGAGGGGCTTGGGGATTTCTCGGTGTTTATCTGCAGCAAAGCTGCCGTTGCCCCAGGACTCTCCATCACCCATCACAAAGCAATCAGTAGGTGAAGGCAGGTGCAACCCAGCTTTAACGAGAAAGGTCCAATGACGGACAGATGGGGCACAGATATTCCAAGCCAAGGAAAAAAAAAACCAAACCTGTAGCAAGGTGGGCAATGCTGAGCTGTCCCACACAGATGAGGAGGGAGGATGTTGATTTTGTCACCCCTGAGTATCAGAGCGCATTGAGCAGGATGGGTGCAGCAGTAAGGCAAGATCTCTAGCAGACTTGTGCACCATCCTTCCCCCGAGCAAACCTTAAACCCCAATAAAAAGAAAAACATCCAAGCTTTCCTAACGTCTTGTGGGCCATGAAATAGCTTTCCAGCAGCAGCAATTAAATAAATGGATTCAATAAAAAGAGCGTCCATTTCCACTGAAGAATTGGATTAAGAATAATTTTTTGACCTCCTATTGTGGCCTTGTGTTGCTGAGGAAGGAAGGAAGGACAGAGCAGCTGGCTTCTTAACCCAGGAGATTATTACCTTTAGAATATCCCAACCCCAGTCTAAGATGCAGGAAAAAAACCCTATTTTGTGTTGTGACAACATACCTATGGGTCTTGGTAAGGTAATGGTGCTGGCGTGTGCAATTTTCCCCTTTTCGTATTTATCATTAGGCTTAGGATGCTGAGCTTCTCTCCAAAAGGCCTCAATTTGGATGACTTTTTTTTTTTAAAAAAAAAAATTTAAAAAGGGTTCAAGCAAGTTGCTAGGTTCAAGCAAGTGTTTAAGGGTTGAAAGCAATCCAGACGTTTAACTACTTCTAAAGGTCTACTGAACTTCGAGCCAGGTAGTTTTAAGCCCTCTGCCATTGCCGGGCACATTCCCCAAAACTTCACAAAAACTGGCAAAAATACTCCTTTGACTGCAGTGAGTTTTGGGTTAGATCTAGCTGCTTACTTTACAACTGTATTCAACTTAACCCAAGGTAAGAGGAGACTTTGTCCAGTGACGCTTCACCTGCAAAGACCATCACAGGCTCCCTAACAGCAAAGCACGCTCTGACCATGCCACCAGAACCAATTCACCATGCAGGAAAGTCAATGCTCATTAATGTTTTCTGCTGATAAAAAACCTCAGGGGCCAAGTGTAGGAATGAGGCCTGAGGCCATGAGATCCGTGGCGAGGGGATTAAAGAGGTGTGGTAGTTGCAAGATGCTGATGGAGTCAATGGGCTGCTGATGGGGGTGACAGGCTACCAGGTGGAGACCAGGTAGCCCTTACTGCTATATCACTTGCCCATGACCCACAGCATGACCAAAGGTAATCAACACCCTCGTTATCCCTCATTGACATAAGAAAAATACACCAAACTGAGAAAGTGGCTGCCCACTGCCCCCCACTATGTAGGCATCAACAGTTAATTTGACTACAGTCTCACCTCCACTTCTCCCAAAAATATAAATTCGGCATTTGAAATCCTCCATGGCAGAGGATGAGAGCATGACCTTCACTTTGTGGGCAAGTCGATGAGCTTGCTCCTGCCAGCTGCATGAAAGCACGAGAGGATGGATTTGATCAGGAGAGGTCCTGCCTGATGCAGCGGTGCATGTTTGCACCTTCCTCATTATTTTAGGTACTGTGCAATGACATGAAACATTGAGACTAAGGCTGTTTGAAGGATACGAGTGGATAGGAAAGAACTAAAGGAACAAGATATGGCAGAAAATTATTCCAACTGTTGGAAACAGCAAGGCAAGAAACCCTGAGCAGTCACCATTTCACAGCCAGCTCAACTGCAGTGGTGGAGATGATGATAAGGGTTATCTCCAGGTACATAATGACTACTAAAGACTTCAGTTGCACCCTGTTTCTGAGCTTGCTGGTGAGCTGGCTTCTCAGTTATTTACTGATTTCATTTTCTCAGGCAGCCTTCAAGAACTGAAAGCACAAGAGATTAAATGGAAAATGTTTTATAGAAATTATTTCCTTTTAGAGTGTGTGTCTGGGCAAGCCTAAGAAGACAATTTGCTGATTAGTCATGCTCAGCATTTCTATCTAGTAATAATATCCAGCATTTATATCCAGCCATTATCTGAATATGCTATTCAGATCCTAGTAAGGGAATATCAAACTACAAAACCGTTTTTTAGAGAGTGAATTGACTATCGTTCCTCCACATCATCTTTCTGATTTTTGCTAGGATCATTTGATTTTGGAGGGGAAAATTGCTGTCTTCACACAACGTGGCGGTCTGTTGTCAAACATTACTGTAGAGAGCTTCCTCATTTAAATACTTCAGAGGTAGGTATAAAGTACTAAATCTTAGTATTTATTACTGGCTGTTTCCTTCTGTGCAGGAGACCATGCCACAGAGCATACGAGAGGTCTGATTTAATAAGAGGAGACATACAAGAGCAAAAGATTGCACTAACGAACCATCATCTTAGCAACTTGTCTGCTTGGGATGGGGTTTATGTTCATACTCAAGAGCTGCAGCCGAACTCTGAAGCACCGGTCACGCATGGCAGCATCTATCCAGCCCAAAATGTCATGCTAACTCATGCATGCCTAATGATGTAAAAAATAAAACCTGAAAGCATGAGACAGTCACCAGGTGGTTTCATGACCTATCCTGATTTGCAACATTATTTTATGCAGCAGACCCACGTTCATTGCTATATTTTCTTTTGATCTGGGACACAACACAGTGAAGAGCTAGACTGCAGCACTGCTTTGTACTCGATTGCCATCCTCAACACATTCCCATCACACACTCCACTGACAGGCAACTTTGAGTCCATTGCCTCAAAATAATTTTCTTTTTCCGTTTCTTACACCAGGTGTGGGAGGAAAAAAAAATAGTAAAAATAATCAGGGGGCTTTCTCTCATGGTTAAGGGTGCCTTTTGAGTTGTTATGCTGATACTGTTAATAACATGCTTTAAGAAACCCATAGCTGTGCCCCATCCCTTAACTCAGACAGTAGTTAGCACGTAATGGACCGATACAGCTGAAGAGAAAGTCTGTGTGGGCTTCTTTTTGAAAGGTCTTACACTGCCCCCACACATAAGCATCATTATGGTCAAATGGGTCTTCCTGCTCCTAGTGACATGCTGTGACCCACACTGCTGGAGGGGCATTTCTGGACAAAGCTCTGCCTTGGAAGGAGACTGCGCCCGTGATGCTCATCAGTAAAAACCACCAAGAGCTGAAGATAAAGCATAAGCTGGGCTTTGGCTGAAGAAAAAGATCTCCAGGTTAAGTGATAATGGAGGTCACACCTTACAGCAATTCTTTTCCCGGAAGAAGCTGGGTGAAATGTTCCAGCTCTAAATTAGTCAAATAATTGCTGCCTCCCATTTCTGTCTGCGGTCCTTAATGAAACGTTCATTTAGGAACGATATCAATGGGTTGCTGGATACAACAAATGGAAAATCACCACTGAGATTGACGCGGCTGACTCTAGCTGACTCAATAGAGTAGCATTTTTCACTTAAAGTAAAAGAAAGAAGGAATTTTGAGATTGTTTATCATTCTCTAAATCCTTTATCCCCCAAGAAGCAGAATTTATGACTGCAGGAAGGCATTTACTCTAAGCCATTAGTGTTCTTGCCCTTGGCTATTAGAAACTAAAGCAAATTTCAGTCTTACTTCCTTCAAGAGGAGCACTGACATCTTCGACTTAGGTTATTTATCAAGGATAATTTTAACCTGTAACTGGATTTGGAACAGAAAGATCAGAGAAGGAGGGCAGCCTTCATTTCCTGATCCCCTTGCAAGCCAGAGGTGTCAATGAATCCCCCTCCCACTGCCAGTGAACACCCCTGCCTAGGCAACCTGAGCCAGTCACCCAGATGGACGTTGGAAAACTAACGTAGACTTGTACCAAGAACAACGCTCTGAGACTTACTCAGTGAACCATCTTTGCAACAGACATCAGCCAAAGATCCTTCTGCAAAGCTGGAGCTGAAGGAGAATATAGTAAAAGGAGATGTCAGGATTGTCTCAAAGACAATCCCATCTTTCTTCTTTCTGCTTAACAGGAATGCTCGTGACATGGCAGGGGAGGAAGAGAAGCATGGCAAGGAGAAGGAGGATCCTCCTCTCTCGTGGCTCTTCGTGCCTTCGAGGTACCAAACCGAGCATATGAGCTGCAGCCTCAGAAGAAACTGCAACCTCAGCATGTCATGTTCTCGCAGCGTTGCCCAGGAGGATGTACTCACTAGCATCACCCAGAAATATCCCTTCAGCAGTGGCTACCGCAGACTCCCTCGCTCAGGAATAAACCGCAAGTTAGTCAGTTAAGATGTGAAACTGGAACAAAGTGGTTAACTCACTCAAAAATCCTTCCTTGCTCCAGAAACACTGCTGCATTTTGCCATCTCTGTCTTTCCCTTCCTCCCCGGTGTGCAGAAGTGCGTGTGTTCACAGCATGTTAGGAAGGGGGCGGGGGGGGGGCAGGTGTAATTCCTTGGGTTTGCATAAAGCA
>NW_009622128.1:0-13065 GCF_000690535.1 Cariama cristata | reverse complement strand
CTCAGCCACACCATCGTTGCCATATCTAACACCATCATTACAGCTTGCTGCAGCTTTGTATTTCCCTCATAGCATGGCAGCTCCCCTCCTCTCCAGCCTTCCTCAAACCAGTCAACCCCAGCTGCACAAATCCGGCCAGCACTGCAAACCAGGGCGGCCTTTGAGGTCCCCCATGGAAAACTGCGCAAGGTAAGAAGGTGCTGCTCCCCTCTGACTGCCGGTGGTCACTGGAGACCGCTGATGCGAGAAGATCCGGAAGTGGCTTTTAGCTAAATGGTTTTCACCTTTTCTTTCCAATAGCTATATATAGATATAGATTTTTCTATCTATATATATAGACATTAAAAAGAAAAAAAGCACTTCCTCCCACTTTCTGGTGTCACAAGAGGACCAGGCAAACCCTGACCATCTTTTGGTCCATCATTGAGGGAATGCACAGAAGGAGAGAGAACAAAAACCACTGTGGAGCAAAAAATTCAGGAAAAGCAAAGCCTTACAAAGCTGTTTCTCTCCGAGGCCCTTGCACAAAACATTTAAAACAGGAGAAAGCGCTGAGCTGTTATACCACTCACCTCCTCCTCATTTTGCATCTCCACATCCCCAAAAGAACATCAAAAGTCCAGCTGCATGGGTGCTATACGTCCCGACCAGCCAGTGGGCAGGGGACATCAGAGCCTCATGCTCAGCCAAGCCATAAAGCCCCATGGCCACCTCTGCGCTACTCGGATGCAGCCAGGAGCATCCCTCTGCGGCGGTGGCACAGCACCAGATGCTTCACAGGGAAGCAGAGAAAACCCAGGATGACAGTTAATCAACACCAAGTTTTTTTTTTTTTCCCCCTAATAAATCCTCCAGATCTGGGGCTGCACCCCTTGTGAGTGACACCAGCCTCAGTGTATCAAGGTCCTCTCGTTTTTTTGGATTGTTTTGTTTGTTTGCTTTTTGTTTGTTTGGTTTTTTTTAAACCACCTTTAATTTTTTCAGTCCATTTTATAACAGAACCACAAACTCGCCAGGCTGCCAAGGCCCCGTCCCGCCCCTTTGTTCTCCCGTCACACACAACCCAGCAATTTATGAACCTCCCAACATCGTGGTCAAATTATCTCAGTCATCCCTGCTCTCTCGCCCTTAGTACTTGAAACTAATGCCAGGCAAGACTGTTTCCCAACAGAAAGTATTGAAAAACATTGGAAACAGTTTTAGCTTAAAAAAAAAAAAAGAGTTGTATCCGCAGTAGAGCTAGCCCCAGGGCAGCACTGTCACCTCGGTGCTGGTGGTGGCTGCCCTGCTGTGGTGAGCATCCCCCCGGTGGTGAGCATCCCCCGGCCACCTGAAGGTTGGATGTGCCGTGGGGATGGCAACCATCCGAGTGGCCTTGGGTACCACAGCTGATGCTGCTAGAGACAGAAGCTCCGGCTAACGTTCTGCCACAGAAAGCGGCAGAAACGGGACCATGTGGGTTCAGCCCGAGGGCAGCGATAAATTAGAAAACCCATGAGTGCGAATGCCCGCGTGGCCCCTCAGACAAAGGAGAGCAGTGTCTCACTGGGGGGAGTGGGCCGTTATTGTGTCATGGGAACATAAACTCTAGGAAAGAGTCACAATATATAAAAACACTAAGGAAGGGGGAGGGCTTTTCCCCCTTTTTTGTTTTTCCCATGGACCTCAGAGACTGGGAAAAACTTGGTGCTTACCTTAAAGGGATTGTGCCTGGGGAGAATAACTGCAAAAGCAAGAAGGACATCAGATTCTTCACAGTGTTTTCACAGCCAAATCGCTGCTTTTTGAAAAGGCTCTTGAAAGACCCCTGTGAGAGCCTACAATCCTGATCCAGCCCCACTGAATCAAAACCCAAAAGGAAACTACCTGTATGCTTCGGGTTTGGCTTCAGAAAGCACCCAAACACACCTTCAGCTTGTGTTTAAGTTCTGTTAAAATCTCTAGGACTTAAGCCTGCATTTAAGCATGGCCTTCAGATGAGATGGACCGGACCCTGTAAGAGTTTGCCCCAACACACACCAGCGGCAGCACTGACAGACACAAACACATCCTGGAAAAACCATGGACTTGGTTTGCCACTAGAAAGACCTCTGCAATTCTGCTTCAGAAATCATCTGGGAAGTGCTGGGTCACTCCTTGCATACCTGCTGAAACAAGAGATGCCCAGGCACAGGATGGTTTTCTCCAGGCAAAGAAAGGATTTGCCTCCTGGAGACCCAGGGAATGCTGCAGAGGTGGTGGTTGGGAGGAAAACCCACAGACAGGAGAAGACCAGCACAGCTCCCATACGCAGAGAAGGGAGGAGGGAAGCTGCTCTTTTCAAGAAGGGGCCCCAGGTGTAGCAATGTTCATTATTTAACAGCTGCAACTGTTAATTCCAGCTTTGCACCCCAGGCCCTGTTAGAAAATTAGGAAATCCCCATCTCAATAGATGCCACCTTGCTCCCTAACAAAGCACAGAAGACTCCGTTTCCTCTGCCCGACACGAGGGCGGGAGAGCAAACAGGTTTCTCTGAAGAAAGGTTCAATCAGAGCAAGGCTGCAGGAGAACCACAGTGCGGGTGGGTGGCTTGCGTTCCCTGTCCATAAAAAGCTAAATCCTCACATTTATTCTCCGAGTACAAGCAGTGCAACGCAGAGAGGCTAATGCCTTTCTACACGTGCAGAGCCGACAGTCCCTGGTGAAACCTCCTTGTGAAATCACCCCGCAACCTGAGAAACCAGTTGATAATTAAGAGATTGCTGTATCATTGCAGCCAGCGCAAATCCAAGCGACCTTTTCATCCAAAGGACATGGGAAATGGGGCTTTTACGCCAGAAGCATGGGCAACTATTTGCACCAATTTCAAGTTTTGCCCTGAGTTGGGAAATTGTAATTTAATTGGTTTTAAGCTAATGTTTACCTATGAACAAATCTCTGTACTTAAAAAGCTCGTTCTGTAGCAAAACTCCTTTCATTACACAGGGATGTTATTTTTGCCGATTCCCCTTGCCATCCTGACCGGCTTACGGGTCGGCATCACAGGGGTGTGGGAAGGATCTGCTGAGATGCTGTTGGGAAGGGCAACAGCAGAAGATGATGTGACAATGAAAATCCTCCGGTCTCCTTCACAGCAGGGCCACAATGAAACCCCAAACCTATTTTTGTGTTGGTTAGTAAGCGTACCAAAAGTCTTTTGTACCACAGCTGCAAAGCTGCCCTTTCCTCCAGGCTCTGCAGGAAGGTTTTTAAAGCAGCAGTTAATGGGTGAGGAGAGAAGGGAAGCTGGAGAGGAGGAGGAGGAAGCAGCAGCCTTCCCCACCAGCTGTGCCAGATGTGGCATAAGTCTCTTCTACATCCTTCTCCGCATCCCAGGTCCCAGCTGCATGGGGAATGACTAAGAGACCTCGCGCTGGTCGGGCCGTGCTGGGAATGACCAAGACCTCACCTAAACAGGCAGCGGTTTGTGGGAAAGGAGCTGCCATAAAAATAACTTTAGAAAACAAGATTCAGCTCTTTGGCTTCAGGAACCAGGACTTCCTCAGGTGGCTGAAAACCACCCAAAAACCTTGTCATTTCTGTGGTTACCACAGCTATTCCATCAAAGGTGCTCGCGTAGAGGTCATCCTCCCTGCCCTCCCTTGTACCTCAGTCTCTCGTTAACTTTGATTGCACCACCAGTGTTGTTCCTCAGGCAGGTTCATGACCCTTTCCTGCCAAGACCACATTTTTTGCCAGGTGGCCCATAGGGAGGGCAACTAAACATGCTCCTTGCCCTCCCAGAGACCCTTGTCTGTGCTGGGTCAGACGTGGGGAAGGACTGGGTCTCTCAAGTGATTTGGGCCAGGCAGAAAAGCACACTCGAGTTTCACAGGGGCTTGGAGCCTGGGCTGAGGCGTTTCTGGAGCTGTGGGCTTGAGAGAGTGATGGGATGGAGATGAAGGAGGAATGTTGGGCACAGCAGGTGAGGATGGGGCTCAGGAACAAGCCGAGCTAGAAAATACTGAAACATGAACAGCTCGGCACTACGGCTAGCAGGAGAAAATGTACTTCAACAACCTCCAGATTACAAATATTTTCATTTCAGATTTTCCTCCGAGCAGCTGACCTGCCCAGAGAAGTTTTGAGCCCTCTCCAAGCGAGAGCAGCACCTCTTCTGCTGGTGCCCTTGGCTAAGAGGCAAAGCAGTTCCTTGTAAACTGGGGTAGCCCCTAACAGAAAGGCTGCGTTAGACACGCTGGCAAGGCAGGTCGAGGATCTGGGATGTTACATTGACTTACTTGTTCCTCCCTATTTTGTACACCATTTTCTTTGTAGAACCTACCAGACAAATGTACTTTGGGAATGGGTAGGTTATTAGTTCCTCATTAAAGGTACTCTAACACAGACAGATGGGTGCAAAGCAGCCTGAGAAGACAGTACGGAGGGGGCCTGGACCTCACAGAACCCATTCACTGGCCACGTGGATGGGTCAACAGAGCAGGAGTAATTAGGATGCTGAACGGAGGGAACAACCTTTTAGGATAAAGCACAATAAATCTCAGGTTCATTACTTCTGCATGTCTGGTATACGTTACTTTAAAAATAAAGACTATGGTGACACCGAGTCTACCTGGGATGCAGGTAACTTGAAATTAAAACTTGTGGCATCTGTCTGAAAGAATTCGTTCAGGAGCTACAGAAGGTCACAAAAGCAGAAAAGAATGGGAAATGAGAAGATTCACATTTTCTTTACAGTGCCCAGGTCTGAGAATATCAAATATTTACAAATAACTCTTCTTTTTTCCCTGTCCTGTGTAGCTTCTCTGTAAGAAGTACTGTAAACACAGCTCTGAAAGAGTCACAAAGGCAAAAAGGGCATCTTGCTTTCATCATGTTCAAACAACATTTCTATCTACTGCCTCTTGAAAAGAACCATCAAAACAATTTTTCAACTGAATATTGGGCTTTTCCATGTCAGATGATTTTCTGCAGGAGGGGTCTGCTTTATGAAGGAAAGGTAGATTATTTTTTTTTTAATTTTTTTTTTGATCAAGAGGAGTAAACCACTGAGAGCATCTCCCATGGTTTGATGCAGGAGGGCCCTCCCATCTCCTGGCTCGCAGAGGGAGGGGAGGGCTCTGCTTTTGGCGCTGCCTGCCTTCGGCACCTTGCCCCTGGGGTCGGAGAGGTCAGGATCTACCGATGCCTGCTCCCAGCTGGCATTTCCAAACTGAACAGCCTGATTTTCTGTCTGGCTTTTCACTGGAAAGTCAATGTATTTTGCATGGGAAAAAAATGCAAATTTTTGTTTTAGCCATGAACGTGAGAGCAGTAGCCCCTTGGTGCGCTCAGAGGCACTGATTCAGGCACATGTAACGGGGATATTCATCCAAATTCAGTTTTACATCCCGAATTTCTCTTCCCTTCTTGATAGCTGTGTACATCCCATCAGGCTTACAAGACACCTGTCAATTTGGCCGAGTTTGATTTTTCCCCCCCGTTTTACCACAACGAACTACTTCCGATGGCACTGACACGCAGTAGACTGGAGAGGACACCTGCTTTAATTTTGCTCTTTACTTTGAGAAGGTCGGACAACCAAACGGCTCTATAATGAGAGTTCAGGAGTCTTCCCCCTGCTCCGTTCAGGTTTCTGTACCACCGCACCCCTGTCTGTCTGTCCTGGAGGAGCAGTCACAGCTGCTTTGCTCTCACTGGTGAGACAGGTTACCTTGGAAGCGAACCCAAATTTCCATAGTTTTTTTAAGTGATACTCCTAATTAAATCTTTCCTCATTTATATTCCCTGTTTGCATTTTAGGAAGCAGAGAAACCCAAGACGATCTCTAATGGTATTTTAATTTTTCTGTTGTCAGAAACACTGCTGGTTTTCTTTACTAAGAAAGCAAACATTTTACGTGAGACAGGTTACCTTGGAAGCGAACCCAAATTTCCATAGTTTTTTTAAGTGATACTCCTAATTAAATCTTTCCTCATTTATATTCCCTGTTTGCATTTTAGGAAGCAGAGAAACCCAAGACGATCTCTAATGGTATTTTAATTTTTCTGTTGTCAGAAACACTGCTGGTTTTCTTTACTAAGAAAGCAAACATTTTACCCCCCCCCCCCCTCGTTTTGCCTAGTGGAAGCTGTTTTGCTTAAAGAAACCCAACCAACTGCTAAAGCTAACCATAACACATGGGTGCATTCATGGGCAGGGCACTCAAAGCAAAAAACCAGGAAAATAATTTGAAGTCAAAACAGATGTAGTGATTAAGAGATATACAGAGAAAGTAATTCTCCTTTAAATATTTTCAGCAAAATATTTTTTTGAATGGCACATCCCTGTATATATAACGCAATACACAACTTTTTCTTGCAGCCTTTTTACACCCTACTCCATGTTTGTGGATTAGAAAGTGTACCTAAATAGTCTGTTTGGATAACGCAATTTCACAAGACCAACCGGACACAGTTTCTGGTGCCCTTTCTCCTTTACTAACACAGCTTTTCTTTCAATCTCTCATTGCAAACTTCTGCAGAAGAAGGAGGAAAGCGTGCTCAAGGCCTCACTTCTGTGTTGGTCATGAAAACAACATCATTTCCATATTAAATTGTTAGCGTGAATACAATAAATTTTGATAGTTTTGCCTGAAACCAGGGAAAATATATACAGAGGCTGTGGAAAGACTCTTTTTCATGGATGTCTCGGCTCTGATTGAATCTGCTTCAAGCCAGGTAACTGTAGAGATGAGAGATGCTGCTGTGCCATCAGCACTCACCCTAACGCTTCCAAAGCGGCTGGACAAATCCACGGAGGGAAAATCCACTGAGAGCGCATTGCTTTGTGCTCGCTGGGTTTTTATGCTCCTACCCTGGCCAAGAGCGGGTGTGCCTGTCTGAGAGCAGGTACCTTGGGTCTGGCCGGCGTAGCCATCTGCGTGTTTTGAAGGATTTTCAACTACTGCGGCCACTGGTCAGTTCTGGACAGTTTCTAGAGAAGCAGGACCTTACGCCTCACCTTAACCTTGACTTTGCCCTTTAGACTTCTGCTTCCAGAGGACTGGATTTTAATTTTCGCACAGGACACGGAACCATTATGGGACAGGGCATCTTGTCCCCGAGAAGTGCAATTGCCACAGGCTTAGCATGAATTTAGTCTCTGGGGTTTTGATGGGGTTGTGCTCCTCCAGCACAGAAGGAAATGTCATGGTCAGCCTTCTGACACGCTGGTCTTCGATCCCCCACAATATCTGTAACCCTAAAGCGATGAGCTGGCAGCATCAACGTGACCCTAATCCCCTGGGCTGATGTTTCACATCACTCAGATCTCCTTGCTGGTCAGACCAGTGCAGGTTGTGGCAAATGCCTGGGACTAGGGAGGAGCAAAACGGAGATGGGGACTGACCCATTGTATGAAACGTCTATCAAAGTCCCAAACACTTACCTGAATTACTGTTAGATAATTTGGATACTTGCCTAAAATATCAGTGTTCTGCTTTCAACAAACAGAAATCATGATTTTTTTTCCACTCCTAAGTCTCTTTTTTTGAGTGCAGGGATGCAGGAAGGGAAATTAAGACCAAGCCGTGACGAATTCCTCTGAATGGGAAGAGGAATAAATATACAAAAAGCAAATTATATCAGATTAGGAAAGGGTAAAAAAAAAAACCACAACTCTAAACTCCTTTCGGCTGCTAAGTATGAGGTTCAATTTCTGCTTTCCCCAGCAGCCTGCTAGCCTGACCCCAGGGCCATCCCGTACCTGCTGGGATGCGCAGGGCCGTCCCTCCGCATGCCTCGACTCGACTTCGCCAGCACCTTGCATCTCCAACACCACCCATCTGCCACAGCACCAGCAAGCTCTGGGTTAACAATTCAAAACCCAACTTTCCAGCAAATTCGACTTCACACAATCTTCTGTTTCTGGTCCAGCATGACAGTGACCCAAACCACCATTTTTTCACACTGGTGTTTTTACTGTACCACTGCTGCCAGTTAATAACACCTCCTTTGACTGTACCACCGCTGCCAGTTAACACCTCATCTCCCACGTGTTTCTCCTGGTCATTGCCAGAGACAACCTGAATAGTCACAACCTGCCAGCACCTTTGAATAGAGGCTCCCAATTGACGTTAGCAGGACTTAGAACTGGCTGGAAATGACTTTTCAAAAGTCAAGCATCTCATTGAAAACAAAACAAAACAACATCCCCTGCAAAAAAAAAAAAAACAAACCCAAAGCTATTTAAAATGAGACTTGCATTTTGTTTTGCTTTCAGGACAAAGCATTTGCCCCGTGTGAGGGTTTCTCCCTTCAGATGACCCTGTTGGAAAAGCAGCTGATGAAGGCAGCCTCTTTCTTGCAAAGGATGGATGTGACAGAGCATGCATCTGATAGACCTCGGCATGGATGGCTTAATTACCACCAGATGTCCCTTTTATGGGAGAAATAATTGCTACAAAAAAGAAAAAATCTCTATCTGATGAGATGCTGGTGGCATTTCCTAGCAGCCGACGCTTACCTCTGTGCTGTGTGTGTATCTCCAGCAGGCAGCTGGGATCAATCCACAGAAGGCCAGAGCAAAACAGAAAAATCCCTGAGGATAAAGAGGAAAAAATACCATCAGTTACAGCATGGGGAGAAAAATATCCATTTGAAAACACCGTCAGGATATATTTAATATGCTCATTTCAGCAAGTTTAGTTAAAGTTAGGGCTAAACATCACCTTCTTTTAATATCCTTCATAATGCTGGTTACTTAAAAGAAATTAGATGGATAATAATGTGATTCTCCATCACGAGCCCTCTAATTACACTGTGGCCGTTTGAAGAAGTTGTCCAAAAATCATCTGGCTTTCTGCAGAGCAGTTAACCTATTCTGCCCAAATTCTCCTTGGGGGGGGGGGGGAAGGAGAGAAAAACATTATATTTACAGTATGCTCCTCTCCTGCAGCAGGACCCTGCCCCAGAATAGCATCTCCTTACTCACGGGAGTCTATCCCCTGCATTTAAAACTCAGCTATTGGTTTCAAAGAGGGGACAACCCACACAAATAGTCCATGAAGAAGCCAGTAACCAGGATGGAGAGCAACCTGTCCTGGAAAAGGAGCTGGACTTTACTCTGTGAGTAAGGTGGCAGCTGCACAACCAAGCCGCCTTCCTTAAATCAGCACCATCCTCGTTAGACAAAAGGATGACAGAAATATAATCAAGGCCAGCAACTGACCCTGAAGTGTCTAAATAATAACGGCAACAGCACAGGAGGCAGCTTTTGTCTTCTTCCCTAGGCTTGCGGAGCTGGAAGTTACACGCGTTGTCTCTTTATTTGAACAAATCTGGTCCAAAACCAAACCCCTGATGTAAACAGCGCTTGCCTGTTGTGACAGCTGGACCAAAGGATCTTGTTCACATTTAAAAAAAAAAAAATTATTTAAAAAAGGAAGGAAAAAAGTGCCTGTAAAGCGTTTGAAGGCCAAATGGGCTCATCAAATATGAATCCACAGCTTAGTCTTGGAATGGCAAAAGATGATGAATAAGCACCAGTCAAAAATTATTGCCCTTACAAGTTTTTCCATGAAATTGTCCCTCTTCCAACATGAAGTTATGCAGCAGGGGAAAATTACCCAACTGACTGCAGCTTATTTTGGTTTCTAGTTTTTTGCTATGAGTGTTTTCATAGTATGATATAGCTGAAATCACTTAAAAAAGATTAAATCTTTAATGAAAGTTTACCAAATTCAGGCTTAAGGAGAGGAAGAAGAGCGTTGCTGCTACCAATTCTGCTTCACCAAAAAAATATTGCTACAAAAGTATGGTTTTAAAAAAAGAAAACAAAACCCAACCAAAAGCCCCAAACTCCTCCATATGCAGCAAGAAAGGAAAATGTGTTACTACAAA
The DNA here is from genome assembly GCF_000690535.1 of Cariama cristata. Classification (NCBI taxonomy): domain Eukaryota; kingdom Metazoa; phylum Chordata; class Aves; order Cariamiformes; family Cariamidae; genus Cariama; species Cariama cristata. The sequence continues at coordinate 3,204 of NW_009622128.1, read as the reverse complement.
TCCTGGAAATGAATGTGAACATGCCAATAAACTGCCTTTTGCTAGTTCTCGTCCATCCGCTGCCTGCTCTGTTCCTCTGCTCGCAGCAGGATGATGCCCTGCCCGGGGGCTTTGCTCCAGGAACAAGACTGCCGTTGGCATTTCACCGCTTTTTCAGGACTGCCTTGTTTCAGGCTCTGCATCAGACACTGGGGAAAACCCCAGTATGGCTCTTACAAAAAACCTTAAATTATGTATGTCCTGTCTCTCCTTTTCTTTTATTTTTTTGGCAGCTGCCTGGCCGTATAGGTGGTGAGATCACTCGCTGCCTTGCCAGGAGCTGAAATGGGGTAACAGAAGAGCCTAAAGGAGATGAGAGGAAAGTCTGATCAAGCACTGATGTGACAAGGGGGATACAAGGAGCGAAGGTGGGGAAGAGCACGCAGGGCGAGATGCCACGGACCAAAGCATGGCAGGACCAAGCCCAACGGCAGCCGGGGCGGGGGGTGGGAGCAGTTCAAGCCCTGCAGGTACGGCACAAATTGGAGGGGCAAGGAGGTGAGGTTACTCCGGCATTTCAGGTTGCTCCTTGCTAAGACCAGACCCTGCATTTTGCATCTCCTCCAACAACTTTCTCCCCCCCCCAACAAATAGCATAACAAAGTCAATGTTTTCACCAAAATTAAGCTCAAAGACAAAAAAAAAAAAAAGAGAAAGTTATGGCAGATTAAAAAATCCAACACTGATAGCAATGTGAAAGCTCTTCTGCACATGTCTCCAGTAAGTGTTTAATTGAGAGGACCCACCATGACCCTGGAGAGTGAGAACAAGAGCGTGCCCGTCGCACCACCCGGATTTCTCCCTTCCTTCCCTCACCACCTCCAGCACTTACGACATCCCTCTGGGGCCAGAAACTCCAGCAGAATAAAAAAATCCTCCTTCTCATCTTCCCTTCCTCAGCTCCACCCCACATCTCAGTCCTTCACCTCCAGCATCAGCTCTCCCTTTATTTCTGTCTAGCTTCTCTGGGAATACCGAGACACGGCCCCTCAGGAAGCTCCCTCTCCATCCAGTCGGTGCGGAGCAATTACATGGCTCCGGGAACATCTTATAAATGAATTATGGGCTGCTTTTTCCCTTCCCGGCCAAAAGGCTTTTGGAAAAGCAACTTTCTAATTACATTAGAAGACATTTGGAGGAAAAAAAGAAAAAGGCAATGTGTAGTTTGCATACAAAATGTGGAAGGGTCGAGGCTGGTTCATCATCTCCCAGACCCTTGGAGCTCCTCGGAGCCGGCCGCGGGCTGTTACCTGCTCCCTTTGCAGGAGGCAGCCACATCAGCCTCGCGGAGGGCTGTCACCAGCCAGACATCAATTACTCTTTTATGAATGACCTTGTTTCCATCCTCGCTGCAAAGAACAATTTGTCTTCGAGAGACTTGGCAGAAGCTGCAGAAACAGCGTCTCGGCTGTTGGCTGGAGTATCTTTTAATTCACCTTTCTGATGCTTCCCCTTCGGTGAAGGGGGTCTGCTTCGGATGAGGGAGGGATCCTTTAGCTCAGCCTGGGTTGGGTAGCTCTGCCAAAGCCCTGCACCCCCAGGGAAGGAGCCGAGCTGTGCCCTGCTCAGCCCCAGCTGCTTTTTGGTGCTGCTGGGGCCATTGCAAGGGCCATCTCCCTCCCAGACTTCACAGCCCAGTGGCGGGGAGGCAGGGAGCGAATTTCAGATTTCATCCGATGGGTTGCATCCCTCCCTCCCTGACCCTGTTGATCTAAAAGCAGACCATGTTTTTGCCTTTCCACATAGCAAACACGAGCCAGTGATCTCAGTCTGAAAGAGGAATCTGTCCTCGGCTCCAGCTGAGCACGTCGGCTCTGCCAGCGCCTACTCCCTGGGGATCACCGGCACACGGATGCCTCGCTCAGGAGTGCTGCAGCGCGAGGGAGAGCCCAGGAGGCAGATTCATTGCTAAAGCAAGATGCTGAAATGCGCTGCGGTGTTATTAAGGACCCTCTACATGCTTGCCTACAATGATACACCCGGGAACAGGAACGCAAACAGCCTATGCTGGCTGTACTGGCACATCACTCTCGGTGAAAAACTGGGTTGTATCAAGTATTCACTAAAGCTTTTTTACCACAGAAATTGTTTGGAGTTGGTGCTTGGAACAGTTGCTCCATCCTGAACACAAATTTTTGCTCTGGAAAGTTCAGGTGTAAGAATTTCAGCTGGGATATTCGGGTTGGTATGTTGCTGCCTGCCTTTTGTTTCTCCCCTCTCTCCGTCTGACCAGATAACAGCACATGGTGCCTTAAACCCCACCGGAGCCAGAGGCTTTCCTTTGTACAAGCGGTACCAGGAAAACTGCAGTTTTCCTTCCTTCTCCTCCCCTTCAATAGCGACACGGCCTTCAGGGGCCATGAGAGCTGCAGGATGTTTACATTCAGGACCGGCTGCACGATGGACCACGGATCACCGAAAAGCAGAACTGGAGGACAGTCAATAGATCTGTCACTACTCTCCCTGTTTAAAGAGGAGCTTTGGGGATAACAATCCAGGATTTTAGAACATCATTTTTTGATCCTTAAGTTACTCTTTCAAATCAGCCTCAGTGGATGCACAGTAGCGTCTGGTCTGGTGGTGCTGCTAATGCAGCTACAAGATGAGCTCCTGAGACACTTGTGCTTTAACCAATTTGACCTGTTCTGGTTTCCAACCACTGTGCACCCATTACCATTATTAGGACAGCACCAGTTAGGCCTGCAAAGACTGTGACACCCCCCCCCCCCCCCCCCCCCACCCCCCCTATACAGCCCCCCCCTCCCGTATACCTCCTGTATATACCTGTATACACAAACCTCCAGATAGCCAGACAGGGTAAGCATTTATAGTTTAAATAGACAAAAAAAACCCCCAAACAACCAAACACAGTAGTGAAACTGAGGCACAAAAAGGAGATGGGATCCACCCAACAGGTCAGTGACCAGGGCAATGATCCTCTAGGCCCGTCCGCATCCTGGCTAGCATTTCCCCAAGTGGCATTGTGCTGGGTTCGCCACATTGATACAGACATCCCTGGAGCGTGGCTTGGTTTCCTATACAGCTACAGATGTCAGGCACCAATACTCTGGTGTCTTGCCTCTTTGATTAAAGAGTGAATTAAATGGTCTTCTAAACAAGACACATGCTTTGCAGGAGAGAAAAAGTCCTTTAAAAATCAATAGA
>NW_009622127.1:0-1317 GCF_000690535.1 Cariama cristata | reverse complement strand
GGGAAGGGGCCGGGCTCCCCCTGCCGACCGTTACCGCTCACTGCAGCCGCCGGCAAAGCGGGGGTACTGTCCTCCACGGAGAGTGGGGCCAGCCCGGCGTGGGTCCCCTTCACCCCCGCTGCTGGCAGGGACAAGGGCTGTCTCCTCCTGGGGTGCCCCACGCTTCGTGTGTGCCGGTGCTCCCCTGCAGCCGGGAACCCATCGTGCCCAGAACGGCTCCTGTGCTCCCTCGGGAGAGCTTGCAGGAGCTCCACATGTGAAGCCGGGGGGTGGCTCCATTCGGAGCTGTTCACAGCAGATAAAATCCAAATATCCCTGCCCTGTGCTGCTGAGAGTGTCCCTGAGCCTGAAAACAAGCTCCGGAATGCCCAGGGACAGGGACAGGCAGCCTCCGGGCACGGCCAGGCTCTGCCACGCAGAGCTGCCTGTCCCCGAGACACGCACCCCGGCCAGCCCTGCCATGCAGCTTTGCAGCTCTTAATGGGACTTGGCAGCAGTAAGGGAAGCAGGGACCAGAGGGGAGAGCTGCAAAGGGCTGGGAGGGATGGCCCAGGCCGGGGGAGCATCCAGGTCTGTGGTTCCCGTGGAGTGGGATGCTGCGGTGATGGGCTTGCAGACCCTGTTCAGGCTGGCCAGCCCTGAGCTCCCACTACTCAGAGACAGAGCCATTTAGGACTTTTTTTGGTCCAGGAGGCAGAGATTTTAGGGCAAGCTGGAGGTGAAAGGCTCAGCGTCAGTGTAGGATGAAGCGCAGCACATTTATGGGAGGACATGGGGCTGTCTTAGCTGTCAAGAGCAATAACAGGCTGTTGGGCATCACATCTGCCCTGGAGAAACAGGGGAAATTGAGATGGGATCTAATTAATAAAGACTGAATGGGTAGGGATCCTAACGCGCATTGCCTTTGCCTCGCGGAAACTTGACCTCGCCTGTCCAAACCTATTGGGTCCCTCTCTGAGACAAGAAATTCACTTGATAAAGACACTGGGCAGACCAGCAAGCAGCCTGGTAAGAAGGGCACGGTGGCACATCCACAGAGCCCAGGGCTGCAAGCGCTGAGGGATGCTCAGGCGAGGGTCCAGGGCTCCTTGCAGAGGGTCCGCACGGCACGGGGCAGCCAGGCCTGCGGGTACCTGGAGGCTGCCCCGCACTTCACCGCAGGGCAGGGGCAATGCCAAACCACTGCTGATTAAACCCCGCAGACCCAGCTCTGCAGACGATGCCGTAGCGACCAGGACAGAGCGACACATCCAGCAGCCGGGAAATGCTTGGGAACAAATTGCTGCATTTCACCCAGAGCTGGATGGGGGGGAAGAA
>NW_009622126.1:0-1366 GCF_000690535.1 Cariama cristata | reverse complement strand
CTTTATTTTTATCCCCCCCCCACTTAATAACACTGTGCAAAGCCAATTTAGGCCTATTTTCCTCCAAAACCAAGCAGTTTGGTGAGAGCAGGATCCGGGCGATGTACGGGGGCTGGTTCTAGAGACATCAAATATCCAATTTAGCAACGGGATGCAGGAGCTCATATCTGTGTTGGGGATGCTCGGGGGGGGGCCTGGGGTCCGGAGGTCCCGAAGGATGCCTTCCGGACCTCCGGAGCATCCCACAGCCCCAAGGATTTGTTTTAAACATCATTTTCTCTCCATCCGGCCAGGTTTCATTTTTTTGCAATTTTTTTGACTTTTTTTTTGCCTCCCCGCCACCTCCAAAATGTTCGCCCACATCTGCGTGAGACACAATCGCGACCCGATACCGAAACCCACACCCCCCCAAACTCGGTATCTCAATTCCTCAGGTTTCGACCTCGAGCACAGGGTTTTTTTCCCCCCTTCCCTGGGTGCCTGGGGGGGTGTCCCGTGATGGTGGGACCCCCCCTTTTTTTGTTTTGCTTGGGGAAGTGGTGAACTCAGGGGATTTGGTTTTTTTTCCAGCCTTTTGGGGTTTTTTTCCCAGCCTTTTTCCCCCCTCTCCAGAGCTGGAAATGCCCCTTGGTGGCCCCATGGACCCCGTCCCTTGGGGGGGTCCGGGGGGGCTCCGTCTGGCTCCTGCTGCTGTTAGGATCCAGCCCAGCTCCCCGCAAGGAGCAATCCCAGAGGGGGTTTTCTTGTGCCCAGGGTGGGTGTTAGATTTTCTTAGTGAGTTTTTGCATTTGTACAGTCACTGTTTTGGGTTGGTTGTTTTTTTTTTTTTTTGATTATTTTTATTTCCCCCCCTTTCCTCTTCCCTCCCCCTCTTTTTTTTTTTTTTGAAAGCATATTACCTTCCACTTTATTTTTCTTTTTTGCATATCAATTTAAAAAAAAAAAAAAAAGCCTAAATCAGTTTCTCTGGGGTTTGGAAAGAAAAAAGGAACGGACGCAGCTGCAGATGCATTTACCCAGCGTGCATATCTTAACTCAGGTAAAAAATGAAAAAGAAAAAAACCACAAAAGACAAAAAAAAGAAAAAGAATAAAAACCACATTCTCCCTCTGAGAGCGGCGGCCTCGGGCGCACCCAGGCCCTGACCCGGGCCGCCGATGAAATAGTTCAGTTTTGCAAACATTCAGGTATTGAACTTGTGATTATTAAAAAAAAGATAAAATAAAAACACTGAAAGTTTACATTTTATAATAACATTATTATACAGATTGTATTTAAACTTCAGAATATTTAAGACAATTGTAACCCTGTAAAGTTGATGAAATATTAAAAAAAATAATAAAAAATTGTATTGTCTGGGGTTTCT
>NW_009622125.1:0-13817 GCF_000690535.1 Cariama cristata | reverse complement strand
ATAAAAACCAAAACAATTGTAATTTACATTACTTAGCTTTCATTATTAGCAATAATAATAGTTTAATTTTATTAGTGCCCAGGATAACAAATAGCTTATCAATATTTTAAAATTAAAATACAAAATATTCATGGGGATCTGTTTACCGCTGACCCGCAGATACTTCGGGGCTGAAATGCACCAGCATAAGAGCAGCATCGGACAGGGGAAAAGGAAAGGTGCTAAATTGATCCTGAAATAATTGGTACTAGTTTTAAGTTAAAAATATATATGTATGCACAGATATAGTTGAGTGATTCCACATATCAAATTCACAATACAGCAGAAGGGTTTGTATTAAAGTAGGTTGGGTTTTTAGAGGAAATAATAGAGCTTTCATTAGATTTGGGATTTTGTTGTTGTTACTCTTTTTCTCGAGAAAACATAAACAGTTACCCAACAAAACAGGAAACTGCGGTACGAGCAAATAGACCGAAGGAAGAAACTTTGTTATATAACATGACGAACCTGTGGTAACCATCCCCAGTGTGTGTTGTTTGCTGTGACTTACAGCTTTGCTTAAGCATTTTAAAGATTCTTGCAGGTCTTTTTCAAGCTGCCAGCTCTAGCCTAGGAATTATGGTAATGTGCCACTTCTGAGCCCTCGGCAGGATTTGCAACAGAGAAATCACATCAGCCTATGCTGATTAACAATTCCATTCCATCCAGAGATTTATATAAAAAAACTATCTTACATTTTGCTTTTTAATAAGAACGATCGCTATCTCAAATTGAGTCCCAGCAAATTTTAATAAAGGCCCAAGGTTGAGTGGCATTTTGCATGCTGATTTAGCTGTGATTGCTTGCTTTTGATGAGCACCAGCCGGGCATGTATAGCTTTCCTCAGAGCAGGTTTAAAGACCAGTAGTAAGGAAAAGGATAAAAATAAAAACTTCCAACTGAAATTTGAGGTCTTTTCTCTCTATGATTGATTACTGAATAAATACCTACACATATCTCTGCATTCAACCCACAAGTAATATTCCCTACAGCAAAACAGCTGTTTTAATGGCTTTTAATATACTCTCCTGTCAAAATACGTTAAGTTTGAAGGCTACAATTATTTAAAAAAAAGATATGATCAATCTATTTATCTATCTATCTTCATGACAACTCCTCAGTTTAATCAGCTGAGTGCGGATTGAAATAAACCAATGCTTTTATTTTTGCAGTTACGTGTTTATATGAGGGTCCCTGTTTAGCACATTCTTTGCCATTGTTTTGGATAGCACCTTTAGTGCTCTGAATAACAGTAGCATATAGGTATGATATATTTTAGGTTTCTATCATTATGCAACAGAGACTGTCTCTATCAGCGGGATATTAAAAAATAAGAACAAATTGTCAGCATATAAGCTTTTGTAGTCACATTTTCCCCTCTTTGTGTTTTGAGTTAAAATCTGCATTGGAAATATTTATTTGGAGAAAACTGTCTTCTGAAGATACGAGGGGAAAAAAAGATTGCACAAAATAGTTGAAGTCAAAGCTCGGTGGCAGCGTGTGTGTGTGCGTGCGTGTGTGCGTGCATGCATTATGAAAGCAGCAACGCCATAAAAGTGATCAGGTAGAGCATTCCATTTGTTTTGATTCAGCTTTTATGGTTCTTCTTTTTCATCCCTCTCAATAAATTGTATTTCAACTTCTCTCATTAAAATAGTAACCCTTTCTTACTCCAACTCGGGGAACAACAGAGGCAAAAAACCCTTTCATATAGGAACCATCCATCATCATTAGAAATAATGATCCTCCCACACAGTAACTACTGCAATGTACGTGAAGGAGCGACTAATTCCCACCCAGTTTCCTTTGCCTCTTTCTCTTTGAGGGATTGCAAATGATAATTTAAAGAAACAGTGTGTGAAAGACGCCTTCAGTCACAGGAAAGCTATTTCCATCTTGTAAACTGGGAAATCACGGTAGGTGAGACAAAAAGGATCCCGTATGATCTTGGTGGAGACATGGCCCTGTTTTCCAGATTATTGTCCCACGCTGTTTCAGCACACACAGGGAACAATTTTAACAAAAATGTTTTTGTTTCATAGGGAACAACAGAGGGAAAGAAACAAAAGTAATGACCAGTCCCTGGAGAGGTAATTCCCAGTTTGCAAGCAAACTGCCCTCATCCTGCCTGATGTACTGCTGCAACCCCTTCGTTAGGTGGATCTCTCTCCGCAATGGAAGTCTAAAGGGGATGAGCTGGCAATGAGAGCCTAGCTGCTTGCTGTTGTTCTCAAAGCTAAGTCTTACCTAAGGTCTCAAATCACTTAAGCATATACTTAAGCCCAATGCTTAGGCCCATATACTTAAGTCCAAGCATATGCTGAAGCTCACATGTCATTTTAAGTGAATAAGCCTACTTTCAGGTCGGTATTTGTTCCAGGTAATCAGGGCCCTGCATTAACACACCTCCCCAACTTCTCTCTATAGTTTGTGAACGGAAGAGCATATCCTGGAGATGAATTCTGGTATTAAGTGGGACTAAAACCTTGCTGGTGGTGCCCACGTCTCAATCAAGAGGCCTCGTGGAGGCTGCCTTTCCTGAAGAGCCTTAAAGCTTGCTGGTGACATCTGTCAGAAAAGACGGGAGAATTTCAACATCCGAAAAAATCACAATCCCTAAGCTCCTCCTTCCACCACCTAACCTTGGAGGTGCCTCGACTGGTCAGATGTCTTCTGGCGTGGCTTGGGCAGCCCCACTGCAATCCGGCATGGTAAGGTAGAAGGGCACCGGAGTCCCCTGAGGGGCCCGATCCTGTAGGTATGTTGAGAACACACCTACCTCTCGCTCACAGGATCACACCCTTCAAAAATGCAGTCGTAGTTGCTTTCTTCTTTTAAATGCAGCTAGCGGAGGAGAAGACAGCAGTGCCAGTGCCCTCTGCTGCTACAATAACCTCAGGATTGAAGCGCTCACCCAGGCAGTGGGACAGTGGGCTCTGGGCCCTCCTCAGCCCCAGGGGTTCAAAGTTTCCATTTCCCGTGAAACCATCCAAAACCCTGAGTTATCGGGTGAGAGTGAGATGCAGGGCATGGGGAGGCGGGGAGGAGAAAGCATTCATTTCCTTATTCAAGCTATGCCGATGAGTAGAGAGAAAGAAATGAAAGAGCCACGGTACCCCAAGGTGACTTTCAAGCAGAGCATGAGTCCATATCCTAGTGATTAAAAAGAGGATTGTTTTGGTTTTGGTTTCCACTTTTTTTGCTGCATGAGAATTTTGCACTACTGAGCTATGGACTGAGATTTGAAGGATGTAGAGGGCATAAATCTGTAGGAGAAGACCCTTTATTCATTAAATGGCTGTCTGCTCACTCCCAAAATTGACCTCCCCCTTCCCAAATCTAAATCTCATACTTTGTCTAGATAAACAGACATGAGATTGAAAAGAAAAGAGGAAATGGCCCAGAACCCCGGCATCCCTTTCTCCTCATAAAGGGTCATGGGAATCTCTTCATCTTTCCTGCACAGTCCCACAGCTTGACCAAGGAATGCAGAAATGCTTTCTCCACCCAGCGTCACCTGCAGTCCTGTGGTTGGGGTACTCCCATGACAATTGGGAAACGTAGGTTTGAACCTCCCAGGCAGAGGCAAAACTGAAAACTCATCTTGCTTTTCTTGGGCAAGTGGTTCTAACCACCGGACTACAATATAAATGGTGAGAGGCTCCTCCTTTTCCTTTGGTGACTGCATTTTTTGGTGGGAGCAAAACAAAGCTGACTTTGCTTGACTTTGCTCAGTCCTTTGAAGACCTGCTCAGAAGAAGCCTGGGGCCTACTTGTCTCAGCCATGCTTTCCTGCAGCACTGATTCGGGCACTTCCACCTTGCATTTTCTTTTTTGACCACTTACTGTTCAGTGTGAAGGTTTGGTATGACTTGTCTAAGGCGTTAAATGCTCTTCACATACTGACCTAAGGTCCTAACACTGAATTTGGGGTCCATTCTGGGCACATGTGCCAAAGAGTTAGGTATTGCCGTGAGTCGTGCCACTTGGAATAAGCATTAAATGCCCTGTTTAAGGTCCTGTGTTAGGATCTTCTGCAAGTGACAAAATTTTCTCAGGTGGTGAATCACTCAGGACTGTCTACTTTCTTCTCCAGGTGACTCCTTCAAAAAAGTCCACAGAGCTAAAACCAAGCACAGTAAGAGGAGAGCCTCTTCCAGCAAGATACCTCAACCACGTGGATGACTTCAGTCAGCTTCAACAACTGCTGTGAATGTAGTGCCTCCTATCCTGGTCTGGATCAGGCCTTAAGGACAGAGCTGAAATTTCAATAAAGGTTTTTATGAAGGAAGGAGGGATAACATACCACAACAGAGATGCCATTTCAAAAAATTTAATGACTTAAGGCAGATACTCAGAAACCATAAAGATGACTGTGGGATGGCCTGGATCCTCAAAATGCTCTGCACCCTGGCATCGACCCAGTTGGGCAATTCAACATGTGCTTCCTTGATGGCATATAACCAGGTTCAGTGGGACCACTCCTGCTTGTAGTCAAGAGTGTGTTTAAATACACAGCTGGATGCAAGCCAGAACACTCAATACTTTGCCTAATTTAGCTTAAAAATATATAACAGGATAAAATGGCTGGCGTCGGAGGTAGCATAAAACTGAAACTTCTTATCTGCCAACATTTTTTACAATAGTAATACCAGCTTGTGACTTGTCCCAGGTGTTCACTAAGGGTAGAAAAATGTCCTGAAATGCAAGTAAATATGTAGCTGAGAAATGAATTTATATAGTTTTCTTCATTTGAGAGGGAAATACATTTCTGATATCGCTATATCACTCCGTCTTACTGCTGTAATGTGCCATGGGAGAATAAGCCACTACTTTCCATTTCTTGTCTTTTGAAGTTAATTTCCGATCCTAACAGTAAATCAGAATTGTGTAATCTTGCTGATACATTACAGGGCAATGAAAATTTAATTTTTAATAAGATCTTTACTTTAAAAAAAAAACACTTGCAAAACCGAAGAAAGCCGTGTTCAATCAAAACTGGGGCTTTGACATGCGATGGCTAAGTTTAGAATGAAAAGTAACATCAAAGAGATGTCTTTTAGTTTAATTTCAAATAGCACATGCCACCTTGGAAGGGCTAAATCCTGGAACATTTCTGTAAAATCTAGAAAATTCCACTTAAGCCTAAGGAAATCTAAATAATAAGCAAAAATAGAACACTCACTGGTGAGAGAAAACAAGGACATCACACTCTATGTGTGGTCTTCAAGAAGAGTAGTACAAATACATATAAGTAATAGTCATAAGATTATGCTTAGTGTATGCAGTCGAAGGATATCTTCTGAAAATCCTTCCGTGAGTCTCTTCTGCTGCCTTTCTATGGTATTACTTGAACAGCCTCTCAGAAGTTTTTTCATATTTGGTCAGTACCTCCTGCCACACATCATACAAGCTTTTTAAGCATCTTTTGAGCTGTACAATGAGAAAGGGTCATCCAGTAATTGGTAAAATCTGCATGCAAAATGGTTCCTCATTTGTGAATCTGCTGCACCAGGGGACGTTCAGGTTAGACATTAGGAGGCATTTCTTCACAGAAAGGGTCATTAGGCATTGGAATGGGCTGCCCAGGGAGGTGGTGGAGTCACCATCCCTGGAGGGGTTTAAGAAAAGACTGGACGTGGCACTTAGTGCCATGGTCTAGTTGACATGGTGGTGTTAGGGCAAAGGTTGAACTCGATGATCCCAGAGGTCTCTTCCAAGCTAACCAATTCTGTGATTCGTGAAAATCATGCAAAATTTCTAAACCCAAACAGTTCACTCCACAACGATGGTCACTTAGGCATTTTCTGAGGGATCTGGCCTACATATTTTGTGAAATTTATAGGTCCTGACTGCAAAGGGAGCATGAAGAGATATTCAACTGGATAATTTTTAAAGTACATGCAGAAGAGTTGATGGGCCTGATAACAAATGACAATTGTGAATGCCATTTTACTTACAACAAATGTGACATTGTGCCTGTTTCCCAAGAGTCAATTAAGGTCAGTAATCTGCTTTCATGGACATTAGCTCTGACTCAAAACACTTTCCAAGAGAAAAAAACACCACGTCCACTTCCCTTCCCTGTGACAACTAATTTTACGACAACACTTTTCATGGTAGCATGAACTACTTCCCATCGTTTTTCAGGTTGAAGAAAGGAGCAGCCCTCAGGCAGGAACAGGCAAAGTCACATGCCACCCCGAATCATCCAGACCATGATTCGAAAAAACTCCATTTCAAGCAGCAATTGGAGTCTGGACCCGTCTGACTTCAATACTTTCTTTTACTGGAAAATCCGCCTCATGTCGAGCTGAGCAGCAGTGTCAGAGAGACGCTGAAGAGTCGCCTCTGGAAGAATTATCCCCTAAGCAGATAAAAACTAATGTCTGTGACAAACAACAACCTTTTGTCAAATCAGCACATTCTAAAGACCACATTTTTTCTCAGACTAGGCCGCAGTTCCTATTTGTACTTTCACACCATTGCTTTGAGACCTGATAAGATGCTATCAACGGGCCCTCTAAGTACTCAAGAACCACTTTAAGGGGAATCACTGGGGCAATTACAATAAGCAGTGAAAGATATGGTATTTATTGATGGGAGATTAATATTGGCCACAATGCAATTGATTTTTTCCCTGTAGGTTTATTTTCAAGTTCTTACAGTGTTCTGTGGCCTGCTGTGGTCTTTCAGGTTTCTTTCTCTTTTAGCTATGAATTTATTTTTAACTATCATTCTAATTGGCTGGAGTTCTTCCAAGAGTCTCCAATTTATTCTTAGCATGTTGGATATAAATTGCCTTAATTTAATTAATAAGAGGGATGATGAGTTGAAGAAGCAGGGAAGCAGGATCTTCATGTTATCAGGTTTTGATGTAAACATCCTAGATGTAGTAAGGCAGATCTTTTCCATCTAAGGTTGATGTTTCTGAAAGTGCTGCCAAGCTAAGAGCTAGACCTAATGAAAGGACTTAGATATGTACAAGCTAGGTGCTGTAGTGCCTGTATTTTAGGTACTTGCGATTGAGAAAGAAATCCAAACCTGAAGTTTGGCTACTCAGCTCTCATTGTGGAGGCAAAACACTTTTGGCTGAAAAGAGATCAGCCAAAAAACCTGACTCACTGAGAAGTTTTAAGGTTTCCTGTACAAAACATGGAGCGTAATGTGGAAAACAAAGGGGCGGGAGGAACAGTGGAGTGAAGTACAGTGTTAGATAGCTGCCAAGTAGTTGGAGCAACAGCCCATGAGGTAGGTGAAGGGTTTTGTCCTTCCTCAACTAGAGAGGATGCTATGTGTCCCTCCTTCCTTAGGCCCATGTGAGGTGATGTCCTGCAAGGGATGTTGGAGAGACACCTGGACCTGTTCCTGGACCTGATGAGTGCCAGAGATCATGTAACAGGAGTGGGCACTGAGTGGGGTCTGAAGATCTGGGTTTTGGATGTACGCACCTGCAGTGGCACTTAGACATTTGTGTCCTTTGCTCTTACTAAAGCTTTGGAAACGTTGCTTTTACTTGCTACTGGGCAGCCATAAGTCAAAATCAAGTAGATCTTCAGGGATGAAATTACAGAAGGGAAATTACTAAAATGCAATGACTTTTTAGTTACTTAATTTTTAAATGTCTGTGCCAAGAAGTAGACCTGGTTTTCAATGCATCATGATCAACATATCTTGAAATAGAAACTTTCTGGGGTGCTTTTAGCAAAAATAAGGCTCCCCAAAACTTTTTTTTCTAACTTAGATCTAGAAAGCAGAAATTTAGATATTAAAACCTAAAATTAAAGTATTTTTATTGGATTATTTGAAAAAATGTCTTTTTTTTTTTAATTTTAATACCTTTTAACTCTGCTGTCTAGTAAACATGAGGGCGAAAAAAAGTCTTGCTAACAACACCTTCCAACAGATAAACCCATGAATTTACAGAGGTTCAATAAAATGAAGGAAGATTTTTTTTTACCTTAAAACAAAAGTTTATTTAAAACACAAATCTTCAAATTCTTTTAAAATAAAGAGGTCTTTTCAGACTTACTTTAGAATTAAGCAGAATCAAAACCAGGCAAAAGACAAATTATTTTTTTTTTTGCCTTTAAGTGTTTCTTCAGTTCTGCTTGTCTTTGAAAAATGCAAAATATTCTGTTGCCTGCCAAAAAGCCCCTTGTGGCAAGCACAACGTCTTTGCTGGCCAACATGCGGACACATAACTTCCCAACCTTGCATTCTTTCCACACACAAAATTCCCATTGATTTCGGTGTGAGTTCCGCACAAAAAGATGGAGTTTTTGCATTAATGCAAGACTATGAAAGGGGAGAAAGTGCTTACTATACCGAGAATATGCATTTGAATTGGTTTTATCACAGCTGGCAGGGCAGTAAAAAAGTTTATGCGCAATGAACAGCTCTTGTGGTTAGAGTGACGTTGTTCATTCCTAGCCTAGAATTTGGAAGGAGTTATTATTTAATAAAGTTTAATTTGATGAAGAGAATATTTTTAACGCCCTAAACTGCACTCTATGAAGATGACTGATAGGCCCAGCCCACTCACAGAAAGAAATGCAATTAATTGGTTTAATGAACTCACCACATTAATTAGCTAATGTCTGTGCAGTTTCAGAATGCAATTGAATGGGCAAATCCTGGAAAAGTTGTACTCTGGACAAATTCCTCCCAAAGTGCCTTTGCTCCCCTGCAGCTGTAGCAAGTGGTGACCAAAACGGTCATGCAGGATAGACATAATGCTCCCTTTGCCTGCAGAGTTTGGAGCAGGAGAGATCTGCTCTATCCCAGGTTACTCAAAGCATCCAGTCCCATAAAGGAGAGGGGAGATGGGGCTAATGGCAGAAAAATGGGTATTTCTTGCCCACACTATGAACAGCAATTTTCTGCATGTTGCAGACCATGGTGTACGTGAGAGCACTGGAATATGAGTACAAATGTGGCTTTTCCAACCACTCGACTTCCCTTTGGCCAGGTCTGCTCCTGCCAAGACACACCAAGGGACACACGCCAGCGTATTTAATTGCACGACGTGACTCAGCATGGTCAGTGGTGTCAACCCAGGTCTCAGCATGCGCTTAACACTGTTTTTCAGGACACGACCCCTTTGTAGGTGCACTCAGAGCTGCATGGCATGGACCTCATTCAGCTCGGTCCTGGCTCTGGCCCTACGTGGAGTGGACAGTGTTGGATGGCAAAGCACCCCACAGCTCCACGACCTGTACCTTCCCATGGAGCGAAAGGTAGGCTGAAAACAGGATGGGTGCAAATGTTGAGCTGAAAAAGTGCGAGACAGGAGTTAAATGAGCAGCGAGGTAGATTTAACAGGTCTACCTTTCCCCACCAGCTCCTGCCTTGGCCCTGAAATGGTTAAAAAATGGTTAAAAAAAAACTAGCTAAAACAGCACTAATGACATTTATGACCAGCTGCAACGAGGGCTACGTTAGCTAATGTCTGCAGGTTGTTTGGAGGTCATCTGATAAACAGGTGCCATTAAACATATTTTAGTTCACTTCCTTTTTTAATCTCCCTGGTGCAAAGTATATTTAGAACAGGGAAACCCCACAGAAGCAGGACACTAATATGTGACACAACTCTGCAGCCTCTCAATATCCTACAATTCTATCAGGCGATCAAAGAGGAAGCAGCGAGCAGGGAGATGGAAGCACTGCTCATTCACCTCATTTGGCTGCCTCGTAGTGGGAGTTTTGCTTGTGTGAAGACTGACAGATCAAGGGGAAGAAGAAAAAAAAAAAAAAAGACACTCTTGGTGTTAAAGGGAAGCCTGTTTATGCCTATAAGTAAGAAAGCTTGCTCAAGAATAAGTTAACTCTTGCTAGAGGATTATACCTGTAATGCTGGCAATTCTGGCCTCTGCATGAGCTGTAATATCTACTTGCATTACCTCACAGGGTGTTATGGGCCTTAATTAATTAATGTTTGTAAAGCGCTTTGAAATCTTCGGATGAAAGGCACTATAGAAGTGCAAAGCAGTTATTAATATTAATATTGCGTAAGTGGCTTGGCTCCCTTCGCACCGCAGAGCACACTAACTCCTGCAAGGGCTGCAGCCCTGAATCAGCAATCTTCATACCACCAGGCAGGAGCCTCCCTTCTGCCTCCTCCTCTGATCTCTTTCTTTAGGACTTCCACAGCCTCTTCTCCACAAATCCCCAACAGCCCTCTTATGCCTTCCCTCATGCAAGCAGTACAAGCAGTGAGAGCAGCACTTTTCAGCCCATCGCCCCAGACCCATGCTTTTCTGGGCAGGAGGCTGCAGGCTGAGCAGACCTTGGAGCAATTAAAATTTCTGCATTTGGGAGGTGGGACTTACCATTCTGGTTTTGCCCTTGAATATAAGATATTTGAAGACCCACCTCTGCAATACAGAATATAACCTGATCCAACTTCAGTATATTTTATAACCTTTAATATAAAATTGGCATCACTCTCAATTTTAGTCATAAGCAGAGAATAGGGAAGCCTCACAGCAATGCTGGTGCCACTCCAGAGTTTTTCAGTTTTTTTTTTTTTTTTTTAAAAAAAAGTATGAAATTTTTTTTTTAAAGTATGAAAATATACAGATTCTTTCCAAAAGGGTTCTTTTTCTGGTGAAAATTTCCCACCTAAAAGCCATGACCATCAGTATAAATTGAGAGTCTTCCATCTCTCACAGGAAACATTAATGCATTGGAAGAATGAATCTATACAATAAACTACATGCATATTTTTCTTAGTTAGATTCTTGTTTGATGAGTAAAAAGGCTGCACTGGTGAATAACAACTACACGGTAAATTGAAAAGGTAATTGTCACTTTACATACAAAGTCCATGAAACCATCTCAAGATGAGTCAATTCAAAGACGCTGGCGTACTTCTGGGATTAATTTGGTCAGTATAAATTCTGCTTAATTTGTCTTGAAATATTACCTCTGTGATGAACTCCAAATAATAGTGATAGCAAAATAACAATAAATAATAACGATAATATCAAACATACTGTAGACAGTCCCACTCATGTTAGCACATGCAGTTCTGGGAGGTTATTTTTAACTTAGATGTGCAGATAAAAACAATTTAAAAAAAAATCCATTTCTTATTAATTGCAGAAAAACAGACATTTGGTCATCAGAACTGAACAGCTTCCCCAGCGATGCACTAACCAGATCACAGCTCAGTTCCCTCTGCCGTAGCTGTACTGGCTGCGTATACCATTAGCACTAGTTTGAACTTGTTTATGCCAGTGAAGTAACATATAAGTTTAAAACAAATCAGGCTTATGCACTTCAGCAAAACTCTTATTGACTTTGAAGGAAGTTTTATCTGCGTACAGAAGGCAAGCTCAACTCAAAAGTGAAAACAATACCCTGCCAGTTCCATGTATCTGCCTTCACAAAGGAGGCAGGGAGAGCTTCCCAAGCTCCTTACCACAAAGAGTATAACGTTTGCAGAGATTAGGAACTGCTGAAGGCAGCTTCAAATCTCAGTTTGTTACATGCTTTTCTGCAGTCTTGCTGTAAGGCAAAAAAAAAGGTGCTTCCTCACACCAAGCGCGTTTGCTGGAGCGTGAAGTAAATGGTGTGTAGGACGTTTTACCAAAAGGAGAGCAATTTGGCCCAGCCATGAAGGGAACGTTATTGCCTGGTGAGCACAGCCCAGCCCAAGAGTCAGGGCACCCAGATTTCTTTCTTGGTTTTGCCACTAACTTCTTGCGTGGCCTTGGGCAAGCTATGCAACCTTGAAAGTCTGCTCACCCCAAAAAATAAGGATGATTAGAGGAATTAGAAGGCACTTCATTAATGCATTAATTAACAAGCGGCGGGATGTCAGAGACAGAGCTATTCTGATTCACCCTGGCAGCCAGACAACTCCAGTCCTATCAGCAGCACTGCAGGGGCTCCCCTCCCCAGCGAGACCCCAGGAGCAGGGCAGGGGGAGAGCATCAACAAGGCGAGAAGGGAATTCAGGCTCAGCAACTTAGTTGCCCTTTTTTCTCAGGCAGAGGGAACTGGAAGAAGGGCATGGATCTCCATTTTTTGCAATGAGCCTGTCCCATGAGGCTGCTTGGGTTGAGATTTATTTTTGTTGCTATTTAAATTAAGTACATAGGCAATCCTGAGGCCGTTTGGACCAGATCCAGGATGTGCAAGCACCATGTTCGAACAGGGTGGGAACTCTATTTGCATTTAGACACAGAGGAAGCATTTTAAGCCCTGTCTGTAAAACAGATGCAAGGGGCCTACACTGGAAGGTGCTGAGCATGCACTGGCTAGTGAGGGGCATGATGGCTCTCTATAAATACATCACAGGGAGGGGAAGGTGGGCAAGCGCCATGGAGGGAAATGAGCTATTTAAGCAAAAGGACAATGTTGGCACAAGAACAAACTGGCCGTAAGGCTGGAAATTTGGAGACTTCTAAACATCAGAGGAGTGAAATTCAGGAAAAGCCTTCCACGGAGGAGGAGCCGAGGCAAAAGAAGTAATTGAAAGGCACAGGCAGTAGGTTAACAGCTGTGACCTAAAAGTTGGTTTCTGGCAAGAGCAGGGGTGTGGTGGATTTCAGAGCAGAGGCTGACCCTTCCAGGAATGACTGGGAAGGGCCCTACAGAGCTGGGCTTTGCATTCACCACAACGCCACCAGTCAAGAGAGTTTCTTTGAGTTTACAGTAGCCTGGAAGTGGGCAGGATTTGGCTTGGCATGCTGAAGCTCTTTATCCATACAATATTTGCTTACTCCAACAATTGTTTTGCTGCCACTGCTCAATGGTCTTCCTGGGAGAGGCAATAAATGCTAGGCTAAACAGAAACCATGAGAAACATTGGCATTGGGAAATGTGGCCAAACCCTTTTTTCTTTCTGAGTGCAAAGCTTCGGTCTGTTCTTATTTACCAGAGGACTTAAACACATTCTAAGCTGCCGGTGTTATGCCCTGGCCTTTGGTGTGGAAGGACAGGTTGTGCTATCAGAAGGTTTTTCTGTACTGGGAGCACCATGCTGAAGGTGTGACATGAAGACCAAGTTCCTCTTCTCCAGATATCAAACAGCCTTCTGAAACCACAAGAAGGACCTAGGTATGAGGACAGAATAACAATTAAACAGTGGAACATGAAACACAAACTCCAGTCATTCCTTAAAATTTCTGAAGGAGATGCTCATTTCAGAGAAGTGCAGTCATCACTGGAAGGTGGAGATGCTCAGCACCCCCTCAGGATGTATACCTCAGCAAATTAAGGATCAGTAGGAACCTGTCAGAATCAAAGCAGATCCCTTTCGTTCAAATAAAGAGGTGACAGGTAGAGCTGCTAATCATCCCAGTGATAGCCAACTGGCTGGCACCATGAAGCAACCTTCCATAATAGCTTGAGTCTCATCACTCAAGCATTTGTATAGAAGACATAAAAGCAATAGTTGTTTGCAATTCATTTTACACCCCAATGCCACCCTCAGAGGTTGCTTCTGGGGCTGCTCTCCTTTCAATGAAAATTGTTCCGGAGCAGTAATTCCCACTGGTTTTCCAGTCGAGACTGAAATGACTCCATCGGTGATGGTACACTGCCCTGTACGTGGAGCCTAGCAATGTGAAATTGCTGTGTGCTGCCTCCCTTTCTGTCTGCCCCCCCCCCCCCCCAGCCACACTTATAATGCTTATTAGGAAAGCCAGCTGCCAGGACTGCTGTAAGTAACTCTGTTCTTGGTGTGTCTCTTCAATTTCCTTGGCTCGTGTTTCCTAGTCAGGCACCCAAGGGCAAGGTTATGGGGTTCACTCATATTCAGACATTAT
>NW_009622124.1:0-49418 GCF_000690535.1 Cariama cristata | reverse complement strand
GGGTTTTGGGGAGAGGCGTTTGCGGCAACGCCAGCTGTCCCCCCCGCCGCCGTTTCTCTTTAGGGTCGGCCTTTAAGTCCGCGGCGGAGGAGGGTCAGTGCTGGACTGGTGCTCGGGTTTTTTAAAAAAAAAAAAAAAAGTTTTGTGCACGGTTTTGTGTTTGTGGAGAGGACCGAGCTTTAGTCGTAACTCTCTTTCAGGCTGTGATGAAGTCTTGGTGCGGAAAGAGGCAAGTGTTTGGCTGGGAAGGGACATTCATAACCAGTCCTTGACTTACATAGACTTTAACTAGGCAAAAGAGAGGCTGTTTCCCTGTTGTAAAATGCGAATAAACTTACTAAACTTATTCAGGAGAAACAAACAAACAATTCCTTTGTGTTTTGCCACGGAAGGGCTTGGGGAACAAGGCCTGTGTAGCCCTTGGAAGGGTTTGTAGAGAAATGGGGGGCAGGCTCTGAGGCGTGTGGTGAAAGGCAAAGGGGCAGTTACCGCCAGTGGCCCAGGAGCTCGTAAGGAAAAAATTCTTACAAGAACATTAAAAAAATCATTCACTCTGGGAGCAGTTAAGCACTGAAAGAAGTTGGAGGAGGCTGTAGGGTATCCAGCCATTGGGATAGTTGGAGCTCAACCAGGCAAGGCTCTGAGCAACTGAATGGGGGTGGGAAGGGACTTTCTTTCCAGCCCAATTTTTCTTATGACTACGTGCAAAGGAATTGCACTGTGGACCAGTGTGGTGCGGGAGAGGATTTCTACTGAAAGATCTGGTCTGTTGGGTGCACGTTACCACATCTAGAAAAGTGTTTTCTATTTGAGAAATGGAGAATAAAAACACAGAGTTGTAACTTGGGCAAAAGACTTCCCAGACCTATGTTTTTCTTAGTTTGTCAAGTTTATACCAAGGTTTGACTGAGTGCTTCACGCTGTGTCATCCAGGAGCTTTAGCTACAGGAGAAGGTAACCTGGCATATTTAATGACGGTTTGTTATCTAAAGCTGGAAGTATAAGTTCTAATGTAGACTGTGATTTCAAAATAGCCTCCCTAATTTAGTTTATATTAGTTTACGAACAGTGAAATATCTCCCTCCACATTGTCCATATGAGTGTTGATGTGTCACCCTGTATTGTCCGTATGAGTGTTCGGACGATTAACTTTCCATTTGAAGTACCACAAACAGAGATGTGTCCAACCTGTTTTGTTACGTTAGTTGTGATCGCAAAGATTTTTCTGTCTCATCTTAATCCTGGTAATTAAGAATTATTCTTCATGGTAACCTCATGCTTGACTGACCTTTTTTTTTTTTAAGGAAGAATTCATCAGTATTCATGAGAGTTGAAGGGTCTCTGATGCTGCCAAGGTGTAGCATGGGGCCTGCCGTGTGCAATGGGTACACCTGGTGGGCAGTGAACACAATTCCTCTGTCCTTCTGGGAGACCTTGCTTGTTCTCTGGGTGGGCACTTGAAGATCAGGGTCCTTCTTGAGTTACAACCTGTGCAGCTGTGAAACCAGTGGAATGTGCATGTGGATATAGGTGATGTCTCAAGTCAAAACTGGATGCTTTTTAGGATTATGTGACTAATGCTTATTTGCGGATTGTCGTGTGTGTAACATCTGCGAGAACAAGGGGCAGACAAACATTAAAGGATGGGATGAGACAAATACTGTGAACCAGAAGGAAAAGTGCTGCATGGTGTATTTCTGTGACATATCGATGTGCAGTCTCCTACTTTGGCATGATGAGTTTGTAGGGACCCTGAATGTACCGTTGCAGAGGAAATGAGCACATCTTAGAACTGACATTTGGAGCTGATCAGAGGTAGAAAGGAGTAGTTTTCTTGATGAATATTTTTCTACTAAGTTGTAATTTTATTTTTTTTTAACAAGTGCTATTGCTGGATTAAAACAAGGAGGGCTGTGTGCATAAATCCAGAGAGATGGTAAAGTATCTCAAACGTGGCGTGTTCGTGTACTTGCATAAATGGGCTAGTTGCGTTTGTTCCCTTCCCCGGGAAAGTCTTGCAGTTTGGGTAAGGAAATGAAGGCAATGGGTTCTGTGTTCCTGGAGGGATTTGATTGTGTGTCCTCTCTATCTTAGGTGATAGACTACTGTACCAGTTAGTTTAGTTATTTGGCATACCAAGACTTGGTTCAGTGATGAGAGAAGGAGGCAGGACTGTGAGGTGCAGAAGGGGTGGTGTTGGTAGATATCTGGACAGACTTACAGGGAGTATTGGGGAGGAGCGTGGTCATGGCTTGCTTGGAAACTCGGCTCTTGGGGAGGCACAACACAGCGGCAGAACTAGGTTTTCTGTGTAGGAAGATAAAAGCTCCTCTGATGGTGTTTCCTGAAATGCCCCTGCTGTCACCTGCAGGGAAATACAAGGTCAGACAGACAAGAGTCTCGCTGTGTAGCTGGGAGTGTGGTATAGGAGGAAAGTGTTCAGGCTCACTGGGAACTACAGAAACGTGGAACAGAGGGAGCTTGTGCGGAGAGGAAAACTTTCATCTAGAGAAAATCAAAACCAGGCTTCTGGCACTTAGAATTGAAAAGCTTTCATAGGGGAGCCTTTAACAGTTTCTTAAAGGCAGAGTGTTGGATATGGAAGAGCATACTGTTTGGGATGATGCGTTTCCTTGGGATGAGGGGGAGTGTGTGTGCCTTTGAACAGGTGTCAGGATTGAGGTGGTCAGAATGTAGTGGAAATGGCAAAGAGTAGTTTGAACATACAGTCCTAGTTCAGTAGGATTTGGGGGGGCTGAAAGGGTGGCTGTACCAAAGCTTATGTGCTTCTACAGACAGATCTGGAAGGTACAACAGGGAACTGGAACTGCTGGTTTGAAATGGGAATGCTTATCCAAAAGGTTTATCAGGCCTGTCTGTGGGACCTTCTAATACTAGGGCACAAATTACCCAGGAAAGATGGAATAGCTCACCCCAAGGGAGAAGTGGCAGTATGTGTGGAAGAAAGCTTTAGTGTTAAATCTGATTCCTGGTGGGTTTTGTCAGTGAAAGTCATCTGGACTGAAATACCCACCCTGTGGAGAACAAACAACCCGGTAACTGACCATCCAATGTGATGGAGAGAATGACTGCTCTGTTGAGGAAAATCAGAGGGGCACCAAGGACTGGATAGGAAAGCAAAAGGAGGAATTACTTACCCTTGTGTAGCCTGGATCACACATGTCGGGGCTTGATGCCGAGTGCAATTGTTTAGCTGCCACAAATGATGGCTTCTTAGAGCCATTACTCGGAGAACCCCCGAGAAAAGCAGCAGTTCTTGACTCGATCCGGAGCAGTGCTCAGGTAATTGGATTCAGATGTTGCTTTAGAACAGCCAGACTGTAGTTTTAATATTCTTGCAGGAATAATAAAAGCCAAAGAAACGAATGATGCATTTAATTTCGGAAGGGGGAATTGCATAAGATGAGGAGGCTTGCTAACTCGCATATGGATTAAATATAAAAACCAGAATAAGGCAGACTGAAAGAGTTTGAGAAACAGCTTGCAAAAGGGATAAACCCAGCCATAAATCCTTTTCTTCTGATGTGCTGGGGTGGGGCAGGGAGAGGTGGCCACAAAATTTATAAGGCTGCTAGGAGTTGGGGCTAAGAGAGAACACCTACAGAAAATAAAACTTAATTTAAAAGCTTAATTGTGTGCACCCATGTTCATTATGGAGGTGCTTAGGGAGGTTTTAATGGAAAATGGTGACATGATAAGCATATCGGAAACTTTGAGTGCAGTATCCTACTGAGCACTGTAATAGCAGGCTCCGAGACAGAATCTTTCTCTATGGGGAGAATCATTAGAGGATATGTCTCGTTAATATGCCAGAAGAATTGGCTCTAGAAAAAAATCAACAACATGAACAGTGTTTAAGTGCCATGAGTTGATCATATACACCTGAGACTTAAAAGAAATTTAAATCTGAAATTGCTGAAGTCTGAACTCAGGTGCATAACCTATCACATGACTGCTCCTTTCCAGGAAAATGGAAATATGCCAGTCTGTTAAGATTTTGGAGGGAGGTGCAGCAGGCACAAAGCCAGATTTCTCTACTCTGTAAATTGAACTAATGAGTAGGCATGAATTACAGAAGAGTGAGTATGGCTTTGTATGGCGGCCTGTTTTGTGTTTTTTCCCCTTCAGAAGTGTGTTTTGTTTTGCAGATCTGCTGAAGTTCTCTGAAGGACTTCATAAGAGTGTGGCCATGGATGAGTTGGTTGATGTACTTGGATTCCCAAAGACTTTTGATAAGTCTGTTAAAGATTCCATGGGAACCAAGGTGCTGCGAGACCAGGGAAGGCCTGGAGTAATAACTAATAGAAAACAAAGAGTAGGAGTTAAGCTTCAGTTTTTGCAATATGGGCATAGAATTGTTTTTAATTGTTTTCTGTTGAATTTCACAGGGATCTCGTAAGGCACGTGCTTTTCAGCATACTTATAAATCTGCTAAAAGAAAAGAAAACTGCCAGTAAAGAGCTGCAGAAGGATCTCTACATTTTGAAAGACTGAGCAGTGAACATAGAATGAAATTTTGTGTTGGTAGATGCAAAGTAACACAAATGATTCTGACTTTATATACACATTGGTGGCTTTCTACTTAGGAATTTCTAGCCAATAGTTCCTACTTAGGAAAGTGATCTTGGAGTTAGACTTGATTATTTTAGAGAAAGTCAGCTAGTAATATTGCTTTCTTGAAAAGTAATGAGCTATTTAGACAGGAAGGAAGACACCACTAATACGTACAACTGTGATTTGACCGTATCTTGAACCTGGTGTACAGTCTGCTTTTGTCTTCTTTCCACTACCCAGACATGATGTAACTGCACTGTTGTAAGATGCATATTGTTTACAAGGAACAATTAAATACAGTAGGACTTATCAGTCCGAAGAGGATATATTTGAAGGACACTGAAATTCTGTAAAAGTATGAATGCCTCAGAGAAAGTTGTTGGAGAAACAATGGATATTTATTCATTTAACACAAAAACTAGGGGGCATCTAATATTTGTGTAATTTGTATAGTTTTGAAAATTGGCCAGACAAATCAAGGAAGGAAAAATCCACCAAGGACAATAAAATGATGGCAACTATGGCTTACAGATCCCTTGATCTACAGATTCTTGGAACCTGGGAGACTAGTGTCAAAGATGGTTGCTCTGGTCCCTGGTTGACATCTGACTCTGGGTGGTGTCAGTGTGGTGGTGTGGGCTAGGCAGACATTTGGCATGACCCACTGTAGCTTTTCTAATGTAAAGCACAGAAAAGTACTCCTGCACCAACTGTTTGCCCCTGTAATGTATGCACTGGGTCACTCCCTAGGGTAATGTGCTCTGAGTAACTAGAAAAAAACCTACTTCATGGTCTTTCATGGCAGGCAGCAGCCACTTACTTGAAATTCTCCTTTGTTACTGTCATTCCCCCAAGGCTGTCAATTTTGCATGGCCAGTGGCGCCACAGGTGTGAAGAAAAATTGGAGGAAGCATGAATATTTGTTTCACCCTCCCTTCTAGAAACTATAAACTGGTACTCTTTATCTTAAAATGTCATGATCTTTGGATGGCATTTTTATTTGATCTCTTTGGTTTGTGGCTCATTTTAAGGTTGTGAGGCATCTTTGCAATCAATTCCACCAATGCTCATAATGTAGGACTGGGAAAAACATTTGTCTGTGTGGCAGGGGAGGGATGTACCTTAGTAGCTGGATGTGTGCCTCTCAAAAAAAAAAAAAAAAAAAAATCACTCTTATTACATAGGAGTCCAAAAGAGTTCAAAATGCATTGGGCAAACTAAGGCAACTACAGCATTGCTGTCTTCCAGTTTATTTTCCAGTTGGTGTGAGACCAGAAGGCAAATGCTCCTACACAGGCAACCTTATTCTGCATGCTGAGACCACGGAGTCACAGAATGACCGAGGTTGGAAAAGACCCCTTGGGATCATCCAGTCCAACCCCGTGCTCAAGCAGGGCCACCTAGATAAGGTGGTCTAGGATTGTGTCCAGTCAGGTTTTGAGTATCTCCATGGATGGATACTCCACAGCCTCTCTGGGCAACCTGTGCCAGTCCTTGACCACCCTCAAGTAAAAAATGTTTTCTTATGTTCAGATTAAATTTCCTGGTTTTTTTTTTTTTTTTTTAAATTTGTGCTCACAAGGTTCTGTGCCATTAAAAAGAGACGTGGTGTTACATCAGCCTGGACTTAGAGGAGCGGAAGGCTGTAGCAGTGCAAAGTGTCCGGCTGGGGCATGAGCAATATCACAGAAGCCATCTGTGGCAGGAGTCTGGAAGTGATGCAGTTCATACTGCAGCCAGTATCGGTTTGAATTCACGCTAACTCAGTATACAGCGGGGCTATTTTTTTTTAATTCCAGAGAGAGCTTGTTGATTGATTTGTACAATAAAATACCTGAGAATTTTCATGTGGAAAAGCCGTGTTCAATGTGAATTAGCTGTCAGGCACAGTTAGTGGAGTTTTTGGTGTCTGGGGACAGCAGTTTTAGGCTCGTCTAAGAACAGATCTGTGCTTCCTGCTGTCAGTTGAAGTGGGACTATCTTGATTTTTTTTTTTTTTAAAATTTATTTTGAGACACCTCACTTTTCCTTTCTGTTTCTCTTGCTTTGCTTTTAAAGGCAGCTGGGCATCCCTATTGTGTCTAGCATGTAATGAAATCTCTTACCATTTGTCTGTAAGGTTCTGTTTTCATCTGGACTGTCAAATGGCTGTTACAGAGAAGTGATGAATTAAATACAACTTCAGGTGACTTAAGTGCCATTTGTATTTTCACAGTACTTACCGAAAAAGTAGAGAACTGCATCACTATCGGTATTTTATAAATCACCGTGGAGTTCCACACTTGCCAGTTTTTCTTCATGTGTCTATTACAGTAACATGGTGTGTGAAAAAGTTGTACAGAATTGATGGGTCTGTGACATCCTTATGAAGACAGTGAACTTGTTCAGCATTGCATACTAAATGGCAATGATATGAGGTAGAAATGACAAAAGTAACTGGAGATAGAAATGCTGTATTTCTTTCCCTTCCCATTTTTGAAGTTCTCATACCTTACATATTTGTCTGTTTATGTGAACTAGCGAGTATGGATTTTCCACATGTTGTTGAAAGCGCTCTTTTTCTTCCTTTTTCCCCAGGAAAATGGGTCATGCCAGAGACTTCAAAAACTTATAGAAATTAACTCTTACTCATTTTTTTTATAAATCCTTTATAGGAAGAACAAGACTTTAGTTAATCTCTGTGATATAAGGAAGATTTTTTTTTTTTGCAAAAAGACTATATAACCTTTTTCTAATCAGTAACATTGTCTTCTTTATTTTACTAGTTATTGGACAGCCTGCGAAGAGTAAGCGTCCAAAAGAACCTGGGGAAAACAAAATTAAGCCTGTTAACAAAAAAGTAAAACCCAAAACCGCCAAAATGAAGGAGAGAGAATCTGACTCCGCTTTGAAGTCCCAGTCCATACTGACACAGGTGATGGATAAAGGTCGTTTCCAGAAACCAGCTGCCACTTTAAGTCTGTCTGCAGGACAAAGCATAGAACTGCGATGTAAAGGGAGTAATGTGACTTGGAACTATCCTTCATACTTAGACACCTTTAAAGACTCCAGACTCAGGTAAGCTATTTTTCATTTTTTGGGAGAAAAGAAATCCAGAACCTTTTTCCTACTACTTTCAACACTGTTGAGGTGGGGGTTTTTGGTTTACATTTTTTACAATCAAGATGTTCCATCTGGTGGTTTCTGATGTCAACAAAAAAGGATGTGAGCATCTTTCAGTCATCACCAATTACTACCCTGCGACTTGCACTGTGGAATAGTCTTGTAGTATGTGAACTGGATTTCCTTCAGATGAATCTAAAATAGACGATGTGGTCCAGCAGGACACCGATGTGCTCCAACTACTAACAGGGAGCCACATTAGAGCTAATCTGAAGTAAGACTCAGAGAATGTGTGAGTGTGGCTGTCAGGTACTCACTACCAACTCTGCTCTACAGAAACCTGCTCCTGGTAGGTGGTAGCTACATTAGCAACCAGCGCAGCCTGAGACACTAAGATTAATTTCCTGAAGAGGCTCAAACCCATGTCTGTCAGCTAGCAAAAAAAAAATACACTAACTGCCATGCTAGGGGGCAAGTAAGACTACTCTTTACTTTTTCAAAGTTACCTTTGTGTGCAAAAGTGAATTGCAGGGCTTGTGGTGTGGCAGGGTTTAATGCTGAGGATAGTCACATTGGTTTAGGAAGGCTCTTTCTTTCATGTGGTTTCCATTAAGATGTCACTAAATAAATAGCTTTAGAGCAGGAAAAGGAACTGAGGACTTTCTCCCTTTCTCTGCCACACCAGGTGAGTGTCCTGTTGCTCTAAACATCATCTCCAAAAGCTCATACATTTGTTTACCTTCCCAGTTTTTGAGGATAGTACATATAGCTAAATGTAGATTAAATGTAGTGATTTAGTTCTGTATTTAAAAGGAGGGGCGTATAAGAAGCTGACAGATGTTTTCCACAGGTGTGGGTTTTTTTGCCACAAGTAGTGTTTGTTTTCACTGGCTGTTCTATGAAGATTTGTGTGTCTAGGAAAGACAAGTAGTGAGGAGACTGGAGCACTGTGAATGGTGCCCTGAGAGCTTGTAAGGAGCTTCTCTTGGATTATTAGATGAGTGGCACAGAGGTATGAGCAAAGATACCAACTCCTATTGTCCTTCTGTTCCTAAATTAGGTACAAGTGTGTATGCACGCTGTAAGTAATGGAGCTTACCTGGATCTCCGATCCATTTCACTTACAAGTATGAAGCTACCTTAAAATCACTCCCAGTTAATTAATCTTTCAGATATATCCTTCTCCTTTCCACTTCTCTTTTCAAAGGGGAGTGTTGTAGATTGGCAGTTATACACTGTGACCTCTGGCATATCCTTCTGAAATTCGTGAGCCAGCTCCTCTGAGCGTTTATTTTCTTGTTCCCCCAATGGCTGAGGAGTTCAAGAACTACACTGACTGAATAAACCTCTGTAGCTAGTGCAGGGCTTCTGTCATAGTACGTTGCAGCCTATTGCTGCTGAGGCCTTATCGCAGCAACATCTCTCCAAAGATCTTGTGACCCATTTAAATAACTGCTGCTTTTTTCTTTTGCAAGAAAAGATGTTTTATCTGGACTCCGTCCAGTAGGTGGCGGTGGTGAGCTGCGGCACAGACCTGGCCGTGCGGGAGGGGCGGTGGTGGTGGTCGTTTTCAAGGGCGTCGTACGTCTTGTGCCTCTGCGAACAGGTCGGGGGCATGATTTAGTCCTGTAGACCTCCAGGTCATGTTATCTGAGTGTTAGCATCTGGCATTGAAGAAGGCAAGGCAGTTATTCACAGTCTTTGGGGAGGAGTCTGGGTGGTGCTTCGTTATTTGTTTGACACTTCATTCCTCTCTTGCAAAATTAAGTGCTTCTCTAGTGATGCACGTGGGACCAAATACAAGAATTTAAGGTAGTTTGGGGAAAAAAGATAGACATTTCCTAATTGTGTAGTATGGTATTTTGTAGTTTGGGATTGTTGCCTCAGCAACTTACCTTTCTGTTTTCACTCAAGTTCACAGTATTTGTGATATTTTAATCATATGACAAAAGTTAGTAATATCACACAAAATAAATGCTGTAAAACATTTTGGCTGGCTGGATAGAACTTGCCTAAGTATTGTCGTTTAGAAGTATGTTAGGCTAAAATATAAGGGTCTATATTGAAATATGATGACCTTTGCTTTAGAAAAATTATTTTGAAATAAGTTATTGAAGCAGTAAGGCTGAGTTAGACTGAATCAACAATTTTAAACATAAGCAGAAGATCCTATAATTAACTAGAAAAATTGAAAACGTAGATTAGTAGCGCGCTTCAGAGTCACGGAATAGTATTAATTTACGGAGACATTGACTGCAGAATCTGTGCAGTTATATCTTCATCACATATTTAGCATGACTTTGTTAGTTATCTCAAGACCTTTGCTGTAGTGCCAATAGATGCATATGAAACGAAGCCTGCTTTGTAGAATGTGAAATATGATACTTATATTCCGTGGTTTTTAGAAAGCTTTAACTGAAAGTATCATGAAGATAGCATGTTATTTAGTTAGCTCGGTTAGTAGTGTTTGTAAGTGAACTGGCAGCAGAAAAGGTTAATGATGGTTAATAATGTTATCCTCTTTCAAGAGGAGCTTAGCTTTCCCTTACAGCATACAAAAGACCATGCACCAAGCACTGACTACGGTAGGCAAATTTAAAAATTTTATGAATACGTTATGCTCATTATTTTAAAACAAAATGCTGAATATAGGGCAAAGGGGGGAACATCGGAAAAAAATTAGTGGCAGATAACCTACAGCAAAAATTGTTTAATCATCTGGATAGATATCTCTCCAGTATCTTCTTACACTTTTTGAGTGCTTACAGACCAAGTATAAGGTCATCCCCTCATTACCAGTGACTGAGGCGTGGGGTGAAACCCGAGCTAAGTAACTGTGCCGGGCTTTCTTACCTTGGATTTCCATGCTGGTCTTGCTGGAGTTGGGGCACTGGTGCAAACAATGTTGGTGGCAGCAGCAGGGAGGAAGAGGTTGGGCTCTGAGGAGGTAATGGGAGGTGAAGAAGAAGATGGTTGCCAGGCCTGGAGAATAAAAGAGGAGGAGGGGCAATGACGCTGAGGCCCATGCAATTGCTGGGGAATAATGACTACCGTGCTTTGGCTCATTTGTACATCCCTACAGCAACAGATGCTCAAGCATCCCTCCAATTCCTGCTTTTTTTCCTTTAAATAATAGGAGAGATGTACAAATTCAGCTGGTCTGGTGGGAATTTTAGCAATAAGCAAGATGGTTTATGTCTCGGGAACTGCTAACATCTTCTAACTCCAGCTGCTACAAGAGGAGGCTTAGGGAGCCTGGCATCTAACAATTGCGGTTACGGGAGGCAGAAGAGACCTTAAGGGTTGGGGTGGTGGGGGCCCTCAGTTGGTCAGAGGGTTTGTTAAGAGCAGAGGTCCAGGGCAGGAGCTGATGCTGAAGACACTGTGTTCTCTTTCCTGTCTGTAGTTCTGAAAGAGGAGGGTGTTTTGGTTTGCAACTAGTTAAATTTAATGTCCACATAACATATTTCCTATGTGTGGTTGCAAAAAGAAGTAGAGATAAAAGCCAGATGTTTTGTCTCCATGCTGTGCTGATCATGTCTTTCACTCACCCATATGGTAGGGAGAATACAGCAGCCTGGAGGACAATATGACTTTTCTAAGAAGGAAGAGACTGTAATTAGAAAAGCCATTTCTGTAGTGTTAGTGGCTATGCTTTCTTTGAGTTTGTCTTTGTAGGTGTACGTTAGGATCTGGTAAATAAAATATTTTTGCTTGCTGTACTAGGTTCTTGTTAGGTCTGTAGCTGTTCACAGATGCTAAAATTATCCTGTGGGAGGAGGGAAAGATGCTGAGTGAAAGGAGGAGGACTCTTTGGCTGTTTCTTGTTGAGCCAGAGGAGATATCCTCTCTTTGCACTATCCGAACTGGAGTAAGTAACAGTACACACTGAAATTAATTACTTAGCTTTAGAGACTGTACCGTGCAATGCAACTCTGGGGAGAAAGCTAGAATCATGCAAACTTGGCTCCCGAGTTAAGGACGCACACCAGCTCGCTTCAGGACTAGCTTATTATCTGTAATGCTCTCTTGCCTTGTGCAGCATTAAATATACCCTGCACACAACTTGTTGTCTGAAAATTTTGTGTACTGGCTGAAGCGGCCAAAAATCTTGGCGGTGTTAACAGTCAAAGGTAGCTCGTGTACCTCCAGAACTGCAGGGCTGGAATGCTGTTTTGTAAGACTGTGCATAACAAATTAATGACTGTAGGCTCACCCAGAAACTGGATCATACAATGCATGAGAAGGATCAAAAACTGAGAGGGATGAAAGAAAAATAAGGGCAAGCACATTTTTCCCTTTCTAACGCTTTATAGCAAAAAGCTGCTGTAGGTGAAGGCAGTCAAACTTCACATCGTCTCTGCTCTGTCTGACTGGGAGCACGGGTCTCTCACTTGGTGAAGACCAGCTGTATTTGTCACAGAACTTTGTCTGGTAAATAAACTCATGTGAAACGG
This sequence comes from Cariama cristata, assembly GCF_000690535.1. NCBI lineage: Eukaryota > Metazoa > Chordata > Aves > Cariamiformes > Cariamidae > Cariama > Cariama cristata. Next base: position 37,284 of record NW_009622124.1, on the reverse strand, counting down.
AACTGCTCCTGTGGAAGAAGCTGGGGCAAAGAGCTGGACATGCATCATGTGCACGTTTGTGTGTGCAAGGGGTGTACGGATGGGAGCACTCTCACAAGTACTGAGGAAATGGTGTTGTAGAAGGCAAAATTAGACTGTTTTCAGTGAATGCGGGCTCCTGCTGGCTTAGTGGGCTGTCGGTTGTACTCGTGTGTATAACAAAATTTCATTTTGTTCCATGTCTCTGAAGTCTGAAAGCTAGGGATGATTTTCTTGTGTTAAACAGTAAGATGTTATGTTCCTCTCCTAGTGAGCTTGTATTTGAGATAAACTCTCTTTTGTCAGTATGAATGCAGCTGCTTGAGAGGAGTTTGCTAGATGCTCTTTGAGTGATGCTATGTACACTGTCTTTTTGTCCTTTTTTTATAGCTTCTAAACTTGGCATAGTTTGGCAAAGATCTTTTGAACTTCAAATGACTAAAGCTTAGTAAGATGAATGTATGGAATAGGATTTTTGGAGTAGTTTTCTAGTTCTTTAAACAGTCTTGAAGTATTTGTATGTACAACATTTTTGCTTTGTGATATGTAGAACACAGGAAAGTTTTGGCTTTTGAGTGAGATTTCCCAGCATCTAAAATACTAATGAAATAAAAGTTATCCTGGAAATATTGGTCAGCTGCAGGATTTACCATTTATAATTTACTTTATATGGCCTGTTTTGTCTGCTTAATATGGTCATGTGACAAGTATCAACACTTTCACTCTCAGTTGCCAGGTTTTGTTAGTGCATGTTTGTGGATGACTACCTCGCTAGGCTATTTCCATTGATTACTGCATAGCTTGTTCTCAGTTAAGTAGAACACGCTGTACAATGATTAATTAACTCTGACCTTCTTTTTGTGTCTGTTGGGATTTCGAGCTATAGTTCAGTGTCTGCATTAACAGTTGGAGGAAAAAATGTTCTGGCGTAATGGTTTCTCTGTAATGTTGACATTTAGTACTGGATACTTGCAAAACATTTTATGCTGATGTAGTCATGTAGCCCATGAAATGTGAACTGTGCAACTAAATAATAATATAATAATAATAATACAGACTAGGACATGTTTGGGATATTTCTTTTCTTCCTGTTGGGTATGATACACAACAGGATTTCTTGCACGAATAGGAATCTCTCAAAGCTTATCCAAAAAAAGAAGATAGCTTATATTATAAGGTAGCGTATATATTAAAAATGAAGATGCTACTACTCCATAATGACATGATTCCAAAAAGCAGAATCAGACGAGATTATGTAGGACAAATGCATGAGTGGGTAGGAAACATGGTTTGCCTGTTTCCTTAGGCAGGCCTCAGAACTGCCCCGTGGTGGATGAGGGTACTGATGGTGTTGGAGGGAAAGTTGTCCCTGTCTGATGGGAAAGGTGATTCTCAGTTAGCCCTCTTTTGGGTTGTGTATTTGCTGTGGTTTTAATTTCTAAGCTGCTGGCCCTGGCTGGAGGCCAAATCTTGGGTTACGTGAACTGTTGCTTATGATTGCTGATAGCAGTGCAAACTGCTAGCAGAACTCCAGGGGAGCTGGGGATTTGGAGGTGCATGTAGCTGGAAATAGTGGCCTCTGTGTAAGCAGTTAGTGGGGGGCTGCCTGCAGTGGAGATGTGAGCAAAATAGAGCATCTAGAGCACGCAGAGCTGTTGGGCATGTCTGTAGTACCGCTGTTACATGGTGACAAGGTGTTAGAGGGTGAGAATGTCTTCAAAGCATGCTAATCCCAGAGATAAATGATTCGAGCATCTGCCTTACAGAATAGCTGCCACATTAATAAGAAGAAATAGGAGGATAATAAACATTAAGAGAACTCACAGTTGAGCAAGAGTATGGGAGCTGTTCAGACTTCATGCAAGCTATGTATTTGTCCGGACCCTGTTTGAAATGCTGAAAAGAAGTTTGCTATCAAACGCCTAAAACTGGAAAAATCTCTCCTGACTTGGTTAGAGCAGAAATGACCTTATAACTTCACATCTTGCAAAGGAAAGCAGGAAACCTTCGTGTTCTGGATGTGCTACCATGTAAAGGCAGGTGGTTGAAAATAACATCTTTAAAGGTCAGAGCAGCAGTGGAGCACATTGGTCCTACCACACACGGCTATCCTGAAAGGGTTCCCCGGGAACTGGTACTGTTGGACTGTTGCTTTTGCAATCCGTCAAAAGGCAACACATCAGACTGCCAACTATAACACCATCTGTCTGCAAGAAGGAGCCAGGAAAGCAAACCTTAACGTAAAACAAGAACAAGATGAGATTGTAGCTGCTGAATTTCATAGATGGGACCTTTGGCCCTCAGAAACATTGTCAGTATCTACATATGTATAAATATTTGCACATTTACGGATGTCAGCTCACTGAGAGATGTATTTGGGAAATTCAGGAGAAGGAGAAAAAAGCAAATGAAGTCTGAAATAATCACACAGAGTTGAATTTTGCATAGTTACATGGTGACACTGCCAGTACACCTCCAGCGGTTCTTGGAGTCATGCTCTGAAATAGCTGAGGGGTGATGAGGAAACTCTAGCGAGAGGAGGCCAGTGAGATGGCTTAGGGCAAAGGAGCAGGCAGTGCAGGACGACTTCCTTGCAGAACAAATCCAAGCTGAGAAAGCAGGTCTTTATGATGGTGTTTGCAAGCGGAAACTTGGACCAGTATGTTAAAAGATGGGCAAGTGTTCATGCTGAAAGCAGACATAAATCGTCAAACTCTTATTAAAGTACCTGCTACTTACTGCTCCTCGTTTATCTTTGTTACATACTATTGAAGTGGTGCTACAGTTAATGGTATCAAAAAAGGACTGAGATGCATGCAGGTTGACTTGGAACATGAAAATATGGAGTATACGTTGACAAACTGAGACAAAACATAGATGAACGTATCGGCTACAGCAGTGACAGCCCACTTACAGAATGGGGACTGAAAGGAATCCAGGAATGAACTGTACAAGGCAAAGGCTTGCAAGCGCTTGTGTGTAGTTGAAATCAATAAAACAACTCCTGTAAGCAGGTCTTTGCTGGAGCAAAAAGGAAGCTGCAACATAGCTCTGAAAGCAAAAGGTGGATCGGTTGCAGAGTAGGAGTAAAAAACTCAAAAGGAGAAGTGAGCTGACAGAAATGTATGAGGACATACATCTGTGCTTGTCTGACTTTTGTTTTTCTTCTCCCCAGTATAAAGCAGCTTGACAGGTATGGTCAGCTGATCCTCGCAAACTCCACTGCAGCGGACACAGGTGAATATGGCTGCTGGCTTCAGCTGTGCAATGGTAACAAATGCAGGAAGGATGAAACTAAAACAGGTTCAACATACATCTTTTTCACAGGTAATTAACTCACTGGGGGATTGTTAATGGAAATATATTTGCTGGTAAGACAGGAATAAAGCTACATCAGCGATTTCACTGTCAAGATTTTTCTTCCACAATTTTCATCTTTTTTTAGTGGATGTTAAGGAAGACAGTGCTGGTGAGCAGAAAATTACTTGCTTAGTGTGATTTATAAGTCCATTTTCCCTATAGATTATGCTAGATGTGTGCCCAAAATAATGCATAATGCAATGGAAAGCAAATACCCTTGAAAATACTAACACGTGTTCTGAGGATTTTCTACAAAATGAATAAAAAATGTTTACTTTTTGAAAATGTGTTTGGATAAAGAAAATAAATCTGTGCTGAAGATCCATTTTGTCATGGCATTCAGATGACCATGTGGACTTCCCCTCCACCTTCCACTTACCTGCACTGACTGACTTAAAAATCTTGGCTTCATTGATGTTGGTAAGGCCACAATTTCTCCCAAGTGTCTATGTAGCATGTTGAGAGGCAAAACACTCTTAAGTACATGTGTTGTCCCCCAGAGCTTAAGGTTGACTGTAGCCCTGATACTGCATGGGTGGGGTCATAGTAGGTAACTGTGCACAGTTGACTGCTACGTGGTACAACAGAGCTGAAATCTAATGGTTAATTTGTTCTTCTCATGGAAAACATTCTGAATGGTAAAACAACCTTTGCTGCCTGATTAGAGCTGAAGCATTCTTGGCTAGTAAATATTTTGGTACGAAATGCCAAGATTAGATTGTTTGCGATATGTTTTTGGAGCTAAATTAGACCATGAGACTGTGGAGAAGCCATTTATCAGAGGTGCTTAATGTTTCTGAGGATATATTCCTTTAGAAAGGCTGGAATAAACATTTCAGGCAAGTTATTATGTAAATGCTCATGCTAGAAAGAGGAGTTTCAGCTTTGTATTTCTAAGCAGCAAGCCAAATATGGAAATACTCTAACAGTCATTCTAAAAGCACTAAATATTTCAGCTACTTACAGCAGTAAATCAAACATTTTGCCTAAAATCATATGTATAAAAAGACTGTAGCTCCAAAGAATATCTCTTTCTAGTAGTGCTTATCTTGGTGGTGGTGGGTTTTTATGTGTGTTACCCTTTAAAAGTGGGCGAGTGAACAGAACTAGATCCAGGTGAGTATTTGGAAACTTATTAAAAAAGAATTCCAAAGATTTTCTTAAGATTAAAAAAATCTGATTACAGTGAAGAATACTCTAGGGTTTTTTTTTTTTGTTTTAACGTTTTAATGCAAGCAATATAAATATATACTTACAGCTTAGAGAAGTTTTTGGTTTTTTCTTTTGTGTGTGCGTATTTAAAGTAAAAAGCTTTGGGTTAATTTTTTAATGTTGCTTAGAGCTATTTTCTCTTGTCATATGTACTTTCTCTCTGTTTAAACCAAGATGTAGACGTTATTCTGACTATATCAACTCTTCTGCACAGATAAAGAAGAACTTTTTGTGCCTACTCCCAGTTATTTTGAGATTGTCTACCTGAACCCAGATAAACCTGCAGTCATCCCATGCCGTGTTACTACTCCTTCAGCAAAAGTAACTCTACACAGGGAATTTCCAGCAGAAGAAATTGAAACAGATGGAACAGATATTATTTATGATGTGAAGAAGGGTTTTGTCTACCAGCACCCTACTTCTGATCATAAAGGTATCGTCTACTGCAAAGCAGAGTCACAGGGAGCACCTCAGATTTCCATCAAGTATCACCTACTATATGTGGAAGGTAAAGTGCAGTTTTCTATATGTTTACACAGACTCTTGTTTCTTCTGCTGACATTGTTTAGAAAACAAATTTTAAAAAAGTAGTTAAGTAATGTAAGAGTTTTAAAATCTTGATTAAATATGTATATGATAGAACTTGGTAGGTTTAAGTTCCAGCAGTTTCTCAGTATAGAAGGGAGAATTGCAGGTATACATCGATTACCTGTTGCGTTAGGCAAACTGAGGCAAAAATTTTTACACTCTTTTTATCAGTGTATTTAACTCTGGAAACTAATTTTCTACTTCCAAACACTGTCTTCCTGTCAGTTCCCAAGGGCCCACCCTCAACCACGATTGCAGCGTCATCCAATAGAGCAGAAGTCAGTGACAGCGTTCACGTAATCTGCACAGTCCTCGGGGAGCCAGATGTCGATGTGGACTTCAGGTGGCAGTACCCAGGGCAAGAGGTAAGAGATGCGTGCCCTGTCTGAAATGGCTTGTTCTTCATAAAGGCAATGCTTTGAATGCCACTCAGTGTCTAGATTTGGAGTGAAGAGTCTTTCGGTTTGCGGTGCCTGCCTCTTGCTAGCTCAGGCACGCTGGCAGGAGGAGGCAGCAGATCACTTTTGAACTTCAGCCCATCTTTCCCTGAGAGCCTAGAAGCAGCGCAGGAATGAAGCTGGAGAGCTCTACCCATGTTGGCAAAAAGCTGAGCAAAGCTCGCTCCTCCCTCCGGTTTCCATTCCAGAGACACTTGGCCTCTGGCAGTGTTTACAAAGAAAAGCCTCTGACAGGGTCAAAGCCAGCCAGCGTCAGGAAGCTATTCTAGGGCAAGCCACAAAGCCTCACCGATGCCTCTGCATTTAATACCCCTTCCAGCTCCATGGCTCCGGCACACAAATCATCACAGCACAGAATCTTTAAGCTTACTTGTTGCCCACATGCAGAAGCACAGAAATCTGCTTCTGCCCAGCCTCATCTGAAAAAATCCACTGGAAGCATCCAGTGAATCTTAGAACTTTGTTAGTCCTTTTTCTTGCACAAGATAAGGTGTATCTGACTAGCATCTGTGATGTTCCCCTCTCTTCTCCCTCTGCCCACCCTGACCAGTTACAATAGGGACTTGTTTCTTAACCAGCCTCATTGCTACTGCTGTTTATCCTAAGTAGGCTAGGAGCAAAGGAAGGACTGCTGGAAGATGGAACCCTTCACCAGAGAGCAATCCTCTAGGACCTGAGGCTTTGCATTTTATACCATTTGTTGGAGCGAGTCCAGAGGAGGCCATGAAGATGATCAGAGGGCTGGAGCACCTCTCATATGAAGACAGGCTGAGAGAGTTGGGGTTGTTCAGCCTGGAAAAGAGAAGGCTCCAGGGAGGCCTTAGAGCAGCCTTCCAGTACCTAAAGGGGCCTACAAGAAAGCTGGGGAGGGACTTTTTACAAGAACCTGTAGTGATAGGACAAGGGGCAATGGCTTTAAACTGGAAGAGGGAAGGTTTAGGTTCGATATTAGGAAGAAATTCTTCACTGTGAGGGTGGTGAGGCAGTGGCACAGGTTGCCCAGAGAAGTTGTGGCTGCCCCATCCCTGGAAGTGTTCAAGGCCAGGTTGGATGGGGCTTTGATCAGCCTGGTCTGGTGGAAGGTGTCCCTGCCCATGGCAGGGGGGTTGGAACCAGATGGGCTTTATGGTCCCTTCCAACCAACCCGTTCTATGATTTGCCAGCCCTCCTGGTGCTGGGTTGTCAAAGAACGATGAAGAGCTTGCTAATAAGGCCCTTGTATCGGCACTGGTCTCCCTGAGCCAGCATAGAATTAAGTAATTTAACGGCAGAGGTAATTGCTGAAGTGAGTGATTGGAGTTCAGTGCTTACTAGGCTTGAGAAAATTCAAATCTAAAGCCCCAGAAGTTTGCTCTGGCCATTAAGATAAAGACTGCAGCACACCGCTGTCATGGGAAGGTGCGTGCCTCTTCAGAGGAAAAAATAGTGGGAGAGCAAGTGAGGACAACAGGGGTTTGAACTGTTGGTGTGGGCACTGGGCATGTAGAACCAGGTTTCTAGTCCTTGCTTAAATGTTAGTTTGTTCTTTTGCTTCCCCCTCTCCCTGCCACCTCCTCTTTTTTTTTTTTTTCCTGCTGCTTTCTGAGACTATTGAAGTCTGAGGTTTGTCAGCAATTACCGACTTGCCCTCCCTGCCGTGTCCTGGCTGTTCCACGAGGGCAGCCTCAGTTGCATTTGGTGAGGGGCTTGGTACTGGTAGCATGAATTAAGGGATCTGAGGAGTGACTACTGGAGTGACGCTGGGAGAGTTTGGCAGAATTCCTGTTTCTGGTGTCCACCTGAAGTCAGGAAGGAAAGGGGCAGATGTCTGAATGAGCAGAGAAACTTGCAGCTGTTGGTGAAGTAAAAAGTAAAATGCTAGGGAAAACTGAAGTGCCCCCAAGTTTGGGGAGCTGCGGAGCAATAGTGGTGTTTGAGTTAAATGCCCAATGTTTTCCTCTGAATTTAGCTCCTAGCATTACTTTGAGTGAGATGCATGAACGTGGTGGTGTCTCCATCCTTCAAGGTGGGGCTTTACCTCTGACAGTCCTGTAACCATTCACTCTTTGGGCGGGGAAGTGAAGAGATGCCCCTCTGTTCACATTAGCTTTGCTGATTGATACGGTCTTCAGGGTTTCTTCTCCGTGTGGGGGAGGTTGGTTTGTTTGGGTTTGTTTGTTAGCTTCTCTCACTGTCTGTTTGCAGGGCTGCAGTAACTGACTGGGCAAACCCTGCTTTTTATGTCTCTTCTAACTAACTGTAATTACTAAGATCAAACAATGGAAGGAATTAAATTCTAGACTCAGCCTGGCCTTCTGAAACTGTATCTTGGTGTCCACCCCTTGCTACTTTCACATCATTCCCAGCTGTGAAAGCATTCCCAAGCCTGCTTGCTGGCTGTTCCTGGCCCAGTTGCTTCCAGCAGTCTTGCAGCACCTGGTGTACGCTGCAGTTGTGCCTCCCTAGCACTGATGGAATATGAAGGGCTAAACCCACGCGGTGCATCTCCCTGGTTGGCGGTGGGTGCAGCGCAGGGCACGTGTGCTGTCGGCAGGGGACTGCGCCTTCTGACTGCACCCACCTATGGGGGCTGAGAGGGAGACTTTGACCCGTGGCCTGCATCTCCCCTGGAAAGGGCCGATGTGCTGATCCACTGCAGTAAATGGGCTCAGCTCCAGCTGTGCCCCGGAATAGGGAGGGAGGAGTTGCGTTTGGGTTTCTGCCCCAACAAAATGATGAACTACATGTCAGAAGAGAAGCACTGTGCGCTTGTTCGAGACTTAATGTTTATTAAGGAAGTATTCACATACTGCAGAGGAAAAAGGTGGGAGTGGAGGGAGAAGAGAGGACCATCAGTGCTGCTGGTCAGATACACCTCCTTTTGTGCAAGAAAAAGGACTGACAACGTTCTAAGCTTCACTGGGTGTTTCCATTCATTGTTGCTGTCAGTGTGGGGAGCTCAGTGATAGTTTGTGTGTGTGTGTATGTCCCCGGCCCAGCATCTGGGCTGTCACCTACCACTTGGTCCCTGAGCAGAAGCAGCATGCTGCTCCGGCCTGCTCCTAGGTATGTTGCAGCGGAGAGACCCTCGTCTCATCTCGGTAGTCAGTGACCTCTCCTCTTACTCTCTCTCACTCAGTTTGGTTTTCCTGTGCCACTTCCTGACAATTGCATTTGCTCATTCACCTGCTGTGAATGCATACTAATCTGCTCCTTACTATGATTCCCTGAAACTAGCTTCAAAGCAGAAGGGAATTAGTTTGGGGAAAAAGTAGGCTAGCAGTAGCCCAGCCAGGCAAATAGCATCTGCCTTACATGGCCTTTACCTTCACTTTCAGCAGGGTCAGGGAAGTTCCACTTGCTATATTTAAGAACTAACTTAGGCTTGAATTAATTGTGCAGTAGTACTTGATTGTCAGGCTGGGAAGAGGAGGTAGTGCTCTGCTAGGTAGAGCTCTGCTGAGTGGCTGGATTCCTTCTAAAGCGTTAAGAATTTCTAGATGAGATGACCAGTTTTTCAAAAAAGTTCTTGCTAGCTGTAAATGCCTCCCAGTTGCCAGGCATTCCCTGACTGCACTGCGACTCAGCCCTAAGCTTCAGGAAGACTGGCAGCTTCTTCTGTACCGGTCATTTTGCAAGTATGAGATTGTAGCTTTGGCTCTAGATAAGTGTCTAACTTACCCTTTTGCTACTATTAGCTTAAGCGTTGTAGTATTCATACTGGTAAATGGCTAATCCATCTATTTTGTGACGCAAGAGAAGAGGGTTTCCAAGAAAAAACCTCTCTCTCTTACCAGTTTTATCCAGGTTATGGGTATAGCACAAGCTGACAGGACTAAAGCTGTGGACTAGCATGAATGGATTTTGGAAGGGAAGAGAGTGTGCTGGTGTACCTTTGGGCCAGTTTCTCTTACCCAGTCCTGGCAGACTTCTGAGGTGCCAGGGAGTGTGAGCTGATAAACAGTCCACCAGAGAATTCTCTTACAGAAGAGGAAAAAAAACCCCAATGCCTGTTATAATGACAAAAACTTAAAAAGCATCGTTCCAAGCATCCTTGTTTATCTTTTTGGCTTTGAAGTTACATAAGCATTTTGGAAAGCATAATGTGAGGATTAATTTAGACACATTTGTGAATTGTTACTGTTTATGTTATTTTATTAAATGTTCCTCAAACTAGAGGAAGAGGAGGAATTAGTTTGCAACACACTATTCAAAGCTATTCTCTGTGCTGAAAGAGAGCTAACTAAAGCTTGGTCAACTAACTCATGCCACTGCTGCCTGCCTTTTTGGCACGTGCTGAAAGTCTGAAGATAAGCTTCCGCATCTCTCCTGACTTCTTCCCTGAGATACCTCACCTATCAAGCAAGTACTCAAACATAACCGTACTTAAGCGGCCTGGAGCTCATTTCTGTAGTCCAGGCAGAGCTTTGGCAGCCCACCACCTGGCTACAGAGACACGGTACCTGCACTTGGCATAGCAAAGCTGTTGCTTTACCCTTACTTGGTGTAACTTCTTGGTATGTCATGGAGGAATGTTGCTGCAACTGCCAGACACCTTCAGTTTCCTCACTTAAGGCTGACCTTTGAATATAAGGCTTCTCCTATCTGACCTCTGGCTTGAGGGACCGATAGGGTAATGACACTAAATACACTCTGCAGAATCACCTACTCTCTTACATGGGTGGTTTGGGTTTTGTTAGTGGTTTGTGTGTTGTGGTTTTTGTTTTGTTTTTTTTTTTTTCCTTTTCAACAGTCTGCAAGGCCTGTAATTATCCAAAACTTCTGGAGGTTGATAAACAGAGGAACTGGACATACCACAAGAATCTCAAAGAGCATTCTTCTTGTTGAGGATTTTGAAGCCAGAGATGCTGGAAACTACGTGTGTATAGCTCGGAACCTACAAGGAGAAACAACAGTAGCTACTAAAGTTGAACTAAATTGATAGGAAAGGCTTCTGGACATAGAATGAACTGTATGTTATTTGACACTTTAGCAATTTATTTTCTTTATTAACGTTTAAATGAAGTTTTCTCTATCACTGTCTCTTTTCCTGTGTCAATGCATTCCATATTCACTAGCTTGATAGGCATAACAGAGTCCCCATGCCCAGCAGTTGTCAGTTGTGAGTTAAGAGAACTATGATGAAGCATTGAAGTTTAAGCCTGGACATGCATAGGGCGTATTATACTTAGGACTAGGTGCTCTTGGGCTTTCCTTTGCATATGATCTATTTCCTCAAACCCTTTCGTAAGGTGAACCTGCTGTATGGTTTGTGCTTTTTTTATATATGTAAGAACTCAAAAATCCACCAAGCAGGTATATCCCTTCTGGTGCTGTGCAGTTAGAAAGTTTAGAGTACATATGTGTTAAAAACAACCACCGAAAAAAAAAAAACAACAACAAAAACTTCTTATAAAATAAGCCAATGGCAAATGTTTATTTTGCAAGAATAATTAAATTTCTGAACATTATGAAAATGTAAATGTGTGTGTGTTCATTTCATATATGTATAGAGACGTAAACACACAAATAAAATTCTCACTCTTGGGGAAGATTAATAGTAAATATATTTTAAGGTGCTAGAGGGCATCTCCAGAAACTTGTAAGTGGTTGGGTATGTTGGATTTTCCCTATGGTGTTACATTCTTACAACCTTATAATATGTAGCTTATTAAGAGTTCACTCCTCAATAGATGTATGGTGTTACATTTACTAAATTATGTAGCAAATTGTTTGCTACAGGTAGAACTTGTGTTTATTTATGTAGCAGCATCTACAGAAGAAAACCCAGATGCAACATTAAAATAACATTTGGTTATATAGCAGGTTAGTAACAGGTTCAACTCAATTGCATTAATTTCCTTAGGAGGACAGGAAAGGTGTTTCATTTACACAGAATTCTCTAGAAAAATACACAACTGCCTCTCTCAGCCTGGGTTTAGTTACCAATACAAGGAAAGGAATTTTCCAGAGAAAAGGTAAGAACTTGATTAACAACGTTTTATAAGTAGCCTGAAAGGCAACAACCTACTTGGTACAGACTCAAACATCACTGTAACTTCCTTTGAAACTTATCATTAGAGTTGGAACTACTAGTTAACGTTAAGTATCTATCTGTCTGAAGAAAATAATTTGTTCAATTGCTTGACTAGCACTAGATCTTTGGCATATATTTATGGTGAGCAGGTTTCTCAATTTTCCTGAAGGAAACTATATACTAAAGAAATTACCAAAAAAAAAAAATCTGTAAAAGTTACTGGATGAAACAAAGCCTTTGCTAACACATGGTATTTAAGTTAAAGCTTGAGATATTAATACTCAGAGAAAAACAGTGAAACAGTGCTTACAGATGAACAGAATTATTTAATTCTTTCAGACCACCAGGACAAGCACTGAACAGGTATTGCTGTAGTCTCATTTCTGTACACAAGGATTCTTCATTTTGTCATACGAGCATTAAAGATTCTACTTGCAAGAAGTTTAGAGATGAGGAGTTTCCTGTATTGTGGAGGGAAATTAACAAATTAACAGCCTTTGTATTACTTACTCTCTGATACTTTCTGTACTGGTAGCCAGGAAAAGCTTTCCCCTTCTCTGTCACAGGAAGGGATACACTACACTTGATCTTCAGCCATTTGTATGCACTCTTCTTGCATGTTTTGTTTGAGGCACTAACATTGCAACCAAGATAATAAAGCTCTTAGCAGTGGGTAGACAACTGCTCTGGTGCCATGGCCTGGCAGATTGCTAAGCTCTATGTGGCTTTGCTCACACCCAAGTTTTCCTGAATAAGGTGAGCATTTTAGTACGATGAGTCCTGCAGGATGCCTTTACCAGCCATGTGCATATTGGGTCCCTATATTAAGCCAACTGTGCTGAAGTCTTTTCTTATTGCTTAAGTCTGTAGTGGTATCTACATTCTCCTTTTTTTAACAGCCAACTCAAACTGAATCGCTAATAATCACAAGCAAGCTCTGTGTAACATCTAACTATATTAGAGTAGCAAGAGTTAAAGTTAAAATTTGCTAAGGGTTAGCTGAACATTAATAATTTGTGCAGTGAAGCTTCACTATTGCTGCTCTGCTGCGCTGAGCAGGTACTAAGAGTTTTTAGTATGAGGAGGAATGTTCCTCCTTAGATTAAAGATCATTTGACTAATATAAGCAGGAGAAAAAAAAAACCCTTCAATCAGTACAAAAAAAATTTATTTTTTAAGCATTCAGCTCAAATACATGTGATCAAATCTCTTTGACCATAGAAAATAAGAATGTTCCAAGATATACTTTAAGCTAAGTTGTAGCCCACAGAGGATTTTCATAGTTAAATTTGAAACCCCTAGAAAACATTTTAAGTACTCACTCCACTAACAAGTGGTACATACAGTGCCCTACAGAGGATTCAAAGAGAGCATAATGTTCCATAGAAACAGCACTCTTAACTTGTACATTGTGGAAAATTAAGTAAATTGAATGATGAAATAGTCACAAGTTTAAGTATATTACAAGGTTACTCGCTGTATGAGCACTGTTAACAGTCTTGTTTATACGTTTGTGTTCCTCATCAGTAGCCAAGATATTTCAAGCCTTGTGTAAAATGGTTTGAAGTGGTTCTCCAGTTGAGTTCCCTAAACACTTTCCATCCCCTCGATTTCTGTCTCCAAGCTAATGAAAAACACAAGATGTAATTTCCCATGTCAGTCACCAGTACCACTGGCTAACAGCATTAGCTAAACCGCAGTGTAACAACGGTCACGGAAGTGGTACTGTAAAACTCAACCTATTGTAAGCTTAGATCGTGTTTTGTAATACTAATTTGAAGTTGAACCTGTGTTGAGTAGGTGCAACGTAGACATCTTAAACAGGTCTGGCCAAGGGTGTAGCAAAGCTACACAATTACCTTGTTGAAGCTGAAGCTCAGCGTATGACATTTCCAGAAATGCTGACACCCTCAGCCTCCAGTTCCAGCGGCCAGGACAAATCCCCCCCCCCCCCCCCCCCCCCCCCCCCGCCCCAACTCTACTGAATCTCTTGTACAGGATCTTTTGCCAAAGGAACTGGCAAAACACGGATATCCTGCAGTCTAAGAGGGATGAGATGGCAGAATTAGCAAGATAAATATACAGCTGCCACCTTCCCCCTCTTCCTCAGGCAAATTTAGCCAACCCTGAAGAACGTTAATACAAATGCTAATGCTTAAAAAGGCAAAGTGTGTCACCAGATACGCTGGCATTCACAAATTACTTGAGATTCTTCTTGAGAACTGAGTTAAGAATGCACCTAATGATAATTATTGCATTTTTCTCTTTGGCTTTCAAATCCACCTCTAGTTTATCCTCAGCAGACAACCTCAGCAACAGACATGCTATTTTGCGGAAATAAGCGATTCCTTTTCAGCAGGTAAGATGATGGCTCTAGATTTCTAAATCTGCAAATTAACTAATAACTTCTGACCTTGAGGGCTACTGTGGTTCTGACTACAACCCTGCTGACTTGAAAGCCAAAATCCACTGTGTGCTGTGAAAAAAGTCTTCTCGTAAATGGCAGAGTTGTGCACAGATAGTAAAACCAAGAATCAATGCAAAATATGGCTGCAATTCAGTTTGTTTTTAAAATTAATTCAAAGCTGCATACTCAGGTGAGCCAAGACACTATGGAGTCAGTTGACAAGGCTTTTCATGACATTTTTTTTTTTACTGAACTGAAGCCAGAAAGATGAAGGAAACTAACCTCTAGTACTAACGGCAGTTTCTCCTCATTGAGGGCAAGGGTACTCTTTGCTAAAAGCATGCATACTGACAGCATTATTAAGGAAGTCCATGTCAATGTATAGTCTTCAGCTTTTATCCTTTATTACATACACAGCAAAGAAGGCAGCATTAGACACACGCACAGTGTGTTACATCCATTCCATCCACAGCACACGCGCATACACACGGCCTTTAAAAAAAAAGTGTCTGTGATAAGGAACATATTATAAAGGTTGTGATCTTTATCTCTAAGCCCCTGAGCTTTTTCTTATAGTTAGGTGAAAAGGCAACGAACAAGTCTTTCCTTGCTCTGTTAAGTGCTTTGTGCAACGATGTCCATAGAGGTCATAAACAAGTCTGTCAGGGAGGAGTGACACGAATGCCTTACTCCCGTAGTCTCTTACCGCCATTTTTGCACCAAATCGTTTCCAGTTATGTTTAGTTGTCAATACTCGGCTAATATAGCTCTTGCTCCTGTAATTAAAGTTAGGATCGGTTCTGCAGCTCACAAATGCAATGCAGTCCGCTCTTTCTCTCGAGAAATGTCATCTCGGTGATACTGTGGGACTAGAGAAGTTACCAGAATTTCGTGGGGACTGTAGAGGCACGGACGGAGAACTGGGAGACAGTTTTCTTGGGCTGCATAGGTCGCCATTGTGCAACTTCCACAGAAGTTCTTCATTTTCCATTGACAGGCGTTTGTTCACTTTTGATTCTTTCTCTAGCGACTCCTGTAAAACGGCTTGCTCCGTAGAAAGTTGCCTGCAAACATAAGATTTACATCAGAACACATAACCCAAGTTGGAGGCTACAGTATTGAACTTAATGGTTAAAGAAAGGTTTGAAATTGCATAAACCCCTGCTTGGCTTACAACTAAATGACTTCCTTAAAAGGAGGATTTAGCACGTTCTCATCCTTGTTGGATTTAAACCGATAGCTTGCAGAAAGCAAGAGACAATCCCAGTAAGAAATATCCCTAAAGGCCAGAAAAAGCATCTGCAGAGTGAGACTTGTCCTGCTTACAATGAGAGATGCTGTTAAATGGCCACACTGGAGCCTTTGGGTCTTGTGGCAGGCTCAGCTCTACACAGAGGCTGCATTTCCATAGTTTCCTTCAAACCAGGAGAGTTTGCCCGTCCATTTAAGCAACAGTTGAAGTCAGGAGAACCTCAGACCCATTTTATTCATGTTAAATATTACTATTATTGCTAAATAAAACACACCGGTCTTTTCACTGATCTAAATTGGGGACAAATCACTCAACTGAAGTGGTGAAAAGTAAAACCAGGTTCAGCTCACAAGCCAGTAATGCTTGAAGAGCCCACCTATGGTAAGATGGTAGTTCCAAGTTGCTTTTTCTTCCCCAACATACTGTTTTGGAGCACTGAAGAACGTACTGAGCCTTTACCCCCTTACAATCTGTTCCTGATTGTTCTTCTACAGAGGAGTGCACATTTGTAGAGGTAACACGTGGGGAAGAAAGGGACGTGTTCTTTTACAGAGTACCACAAAATCCTGGTCACTAATATTTACACAGAATTGTCCTTCTTGTCACAGGAACACCTTCCCCTGGTTCATAAGAACATCTAAAAGTCCACAGATATTTTTCACCTTGAAAGCTCCATGTGTTTGTCCATCCGAGCTTTTAATTCTTCGTTTTCTTGCTGAACCTTCTTTAATTTATCCATTAAGATTGTGTTGTTCTCCAGCTTAGAAAAAAAGGTCATAGTTTAAAATAAAACCCATACACGCACTCACCAAGATACTGACTGAGCTATCACAGACGTTCACAATCTGGAGTTTGCAGACCTTGTTATGCGAAGTGCAAAAACCTAAGGTGAGACTGACCTGCTGTCATGGCTTCATGTTCTGTAATGGTCAAATAGATCCTATGTACCTTCCCCTTGCAGAACGCTGGCATTCTGCCTCTTGTGCTGATTAGATGCCAACAAAGGAGGATGGATAAGGGATCTACGAGTTAACCAGCACGTTCTGGTAACTTCCGCCAGTGACAGGCAGCAGTTTCAGAAGCTGTTGCAGACAGAAGACTGTCTAGAAATCACACGCTAACGTGACAAATGCAAGAGCTCCCCTGTGTAACCAGGTCTCCCTGTTGCTCTCCTGATTCTACTTCATTGCTGCAGGATGTTATCAAAAGTTAAGGAAAACCAGTGATTAAATGGTTGAATGGTTCAAGGGCTTCTATACTGTGGCCAACGTCTGTCAGAAAAGATTAAAGTTTACTAGTAGTGTACTAGTAATTGTAGACCAGCGCAACATATGATGCTGTACAACACTGAACAGCTGACATGAATGTATTCCTTTGCATCCAAACCTCTTTCTTTCTATACATCCTCATTAAAACCTTGCTTAAGCCAGTATTACAACAGTCTTCAAAGGCCCCACCCAGGATAAGGACCCTGTCCTCCCACAAAATCGAGCACGCTAAATAATTACAAGTTCTGCCCCCCAAATTGCCTTTTCATGACAAATTATGCACAGATCAGGAGCCAACCCACACAGCTGAACAAGTAGCTTAAAGGTAACAGCTAAAGTGATGGACCTAAGCTTTATTTATTCCATTTCATATTTGGTCCCTTCTTGTTTAATTAGGATCATTTCCACGTTAATGTTTTCCTGACCGTGCAACCTATCTTCCGTAACAGTCAAGCAAATGTAGCAGGTAAGGATTTTTTCCTTTGCGGGATGGGGTAGAAGAGAGGGAAGAGGAAAGGAAATGTGTCAGAGGCTCCCAGATAACCCTGTACTAACTTAGCAATAGTTTATGCAAACCAGTAGTTGTCTTAAGAGGGTAAAAGGTCATTTCCAGCACCTGGTGATTCCCTCCCCCTCGTTACATCGCAGCCCAAGGCAGATACAATTGTACCTGCACTGTGAGCCTGTCCCATCATCATCTCACGTTTTCTTTTAAACAAAGAAAAGTTAATCCTCGCACGTCAGTCTGACCAGCTCGAGTTCATTATCAGAACATAACTCAGAGACACCGTCTAAACCTGCCAGACCCCAAGGAAAAAACTCACCAGTTTTTCCATCTTCATTAACTTCACATCCTGCTGATGGAGTTTCTCATTCTTGATCTCCAGCACTGCTTTCAGACTTTCCAGCTCCTGTTCCAGGTACATGATCTGCGGGTTTTTCTGCAAGATTTCCACAGAGTTTGCTTAGTGCCCTGAATTTCAGGGACAATTTAAGTGCTGCTCTGCTATTTAGAAAAAGCAAGAAGATAAATATGGTAAAGACAGTTACTTGTTCTAAGTGAAATCAAGTCACACAGTTTAGAATTTAAAAAGAAAAAAATAAAAAAAAAATCTGGTACCACTTTCATCCTCTGATTTTGTTTGTCCTTTGGTGTAGGTGGACAGTTGCAGTTTTCCTTAGAAGTTGTTCAGAAAACACTTTATGCACAAATATGAAAAACCCTGGTGAGTCAAAGGCAGGCACGAAAGCTGTCACAGCAAAACTTGTTTTGCAGGAGTGCCCAAAGGCTCCCTTTAAGGCTAGGAGTTCCAAAATTTATTTCAGATTACTCATAACCCATCCCAAGAGGAAATTAGAGTAAACATTTGAATAGTTTTCAGATGCTGGAATAGTTAAAAAAAGTACCAGAAATTTAAAGCTATGAACTTGACTGCAGCTGATTTTCCATTTTGAGTCTGACTGTAGCTGGTTCATAAGCAGAAATAGAAAATTTTGGGGTTTACATTGTTCTTAAAAGCCTAGCAATGCAATTGCACATAAAAATCTTGCACTGCTGTACATCCATGACTTATCTACCATACAGCAAGTTAGGACTGTCTTTTTTTTATTTTTCCTCATTTTGTGTTTTCCGGGAAGTGGAGGGGAGAGGCAGGAAGGGGAGAGAGCAGGGTCAGATCTGGTTTCCTCAAGGACCTCTTTTCCAGAGTACGGAACCATTCAAACACTGCAGAGTAAAACATATTCTCCTACGACTCAAAGGCAAAGTCACAGGCAAAAATAAGGAGAAATAAAGCAAGTCTGGGTCCATTTCCAGGTAGTCCAAGTGGAACACACACAGAGATCAATCAGTGATTGTGTTGTGTAGCTAAGTTCATCTTTAAAAACAAACAAAGCTTGTTGCAGCGTATTTGGGTAAGAATACTGGTGTACCGCGCTGAGTAACAGCTTCACTGCCGCATCAGAAACCTCAGACTGAGAGGGCAACGCCTGCGGTTTGGTGGGCCGCAGTCCCACATGGGCAGAGCCAGTACCTTTCCCAGGTAACAACGGCCTCATCACCTACACGTTTCGTTCTCCTGCCTGTGTTTTTAAGGACTGTGGCATTAGTGATTCTTGTTTAATTTCTACGTTGGAACGGAAGTCCGTGTGAGGGTGGGGTGGGGCGTGCTGTGGTGCCTCAGAGGAGGCAGCAGACAATTCCAACTTCGTTCCTCCCTTCTGTGGCTTTGCGGGGAATCTAGGAGCTAGTGAGAAAAGCGATCCTGAAAAACTGAAATGCAGCTTACAGTACGTTAAAGTTTAATTTTTTTTCTTTCCCTCCTCTGCCCCAATGGTCTCAAAATGTCTTTTTAAAGTTAAATCTGAGCCACCACATTAGCTACTCATAGTAGAACACAGAGCCAGATAAAGACTGAAAGGCCTACATAAAATATTCCCAAAAAAGCTGGCAATATCAAGTGACGCTATCTAAATAATGCTGGAGAGTTGGAAATACACCTCTGTCTTCAAAGGGCTAATGGGAATTTTGATAGTGCAGAATTTGTGTTCAGTACACAAGAACATACTGGGTGAAATAGGTATTTTTCCATAGAGAAGCCTCAAGTTTACAATGTGTCTTGTGCTGTCAGGATGCAAAGTGCATTTGCAGCTATGTAAAGGCACCTGACTATGACTCCTTTAAATTAAACACCTGAGCATGCCTATGGAATACAGTTCAAACTCCCAAGTGCACCGTACAACACGTTCTCTTTGGTATCATCTCTCCCAATCACAGCAACATATTGTGGTTGCAAATTCTTCTTGCGGCAGCTCTGTCCTGCCACTAGAATAACAGGTAAGAGAAAAAATAAATTAAATTCCAGCGAAAACCAGGGCAACTTCCACTGGAAGCATCCTAAGTGAGTTTTTAAGCATGGAATTTCTCTTTGTGGGATAAGCAATACTACTGGTATTCCAGTTATTTCCAGGTAAGCAGAAAGAATAGAATGTTTGTGTCTAACCCTCCCAGTGCATGAGAAACCTCTCTCGGAGCACATTTCTAACCCAGGAGCATCACAGATAACAGCAGCCTTGGGAGGAAAGGCAGGACAAAATAAAAGTTTATCTGAAGGACAGATCAGCAACAAGTATGAATCAATGAATAAATGCATTAAAGACTCAAGTACCAGAAGTGAGTTTTGTAGCAGCGATGTAAGCCTGCACTGATCATAGTGCCGTTACAGCTTTTATCGATGGTCCAGAAGAAAGCTATGGCACAACTTTTGTGTACATATAGGTCTTCGATTTAACTTAGTGTATAACTTACACCGCTGACTTAGATGCTCAACAGCTTTATAGATTTATAATGGCAAAGTTAATACACAACACTGTAGTCCTTGAGAAGAACTTCTGGCAGGCGAGCCATTTACATAAAATATTAGTAACTATGGGAGCCCTATCACGCTTGATTGCAAACCTTTCTTATTATGCAATAAACTAAACCCAGGCTTACAAGACCTGCTCATCTGCATTCCCTTTGAAGATCAAGACTTACGAGATTGGCTTTTTCTTTGGCTATTTGTTTTTGCTCTTCCAACTTCAACTTCTCACTCAGAGAGTCGTTTTCACATTTTAATTCATCGATTTTTTTCTGAAATGAAAAGATATGGTATAGTTAGGCCAAGAATTCAGTGCACATCTCCAAACTGCCTTTTAAGTTTTAGACTGTTGTGACGACCCCGACCCTTAACAAACCTCTAGCAATTCCTGCTTCTCTTTAAAGGAATCTTCAAGGGACTTCCTTTCAGACTCATGAGCACTCTGGAGCTCTGCAACAAATTATTTTTGCAGATTTTTAATAGCACGTAAGACATGAAAATTCTTTTTGAAAAGATGCGGCATGAAAAACCAGCCAATACACACATGCACAGATGCAGAGTCAGTGACAACACGAAAAGAACATTTTATCATCAACTTATCCAAAGCACGTACACAGATTTACTGCTGCTTCAGATTTGTTGGTTGTCCCCTCGCAAATCCATTTCATTAGCTGACAGCATGTCGGTTTTGAAAGCATTCATCTACATGCAACGAATGGATGAATTGAGCACGAGCCACATCTGACAAAAGCTGTTTCCGAAGGGAAACAGCAAAAACTGAAATTGTGTCTTCCACAAGCTTCTAGAAAAACATTTCCCTTCCTGCTTTGGAGCTGCCATGCAAACGAGTTTGCTCTTTGACTGCAGCGGAAGCATCACCAGTTTTGGTGACGCAGAAGTATCACTGGAAACTTGGCTACCAAGTGGAGTTGGCAGGAGGATGGAAATCACCATCACTTCAATCAATTAGATGCCATGCCATTTAAAACTGAGCACACTCATCACCCCCTCCCTGAAAAACCACCTTTGCCCCAGTACACTGTAAGCAGTGTATAGTATTTCTCAACATTCCCATGTCAGTCTGGAAAGCACCCAACCCTGCTTATCCTCAATTTCAATTTTGAGGTGCTCCTTATAGAACTAGGGGAGTGGGAGCAATTACTCACTAACTTGCGGTTTTGAGAGCAGACTGCAATTCAGACATCTTTTGCTGAAAGAAAAAGCCATCTCCACTCAAACTGTTTCAAAAGTTTCACTTGCCTACAATGGTATCATGGTTATTTCTGTATGTAAAATGAGACTTGTTCAGTTCCAAAAGATGGAATTCAGCCAACGTTTTTAAAGATAGCTGACAGCCAAGAACAATGAAGTGGACATACTGATGAAAAAGCTTGAATATTTTTGTTTGTGACTAGCAGTACTATAGCATGTGTACTTGAATACAAAATACTTGCCTGAAAAAGAGGATTCATACTCCTTCTTCAGCTTCTCTACTGTTTCTGAGTGGCTGTTTTCAAGTTCCAGCTTAAAGTTTTCATGTCTGGTATTTAAGTTGTCCACCTGCAATATGACAACATGATCTTTGCCCCCCTTATGCATGTCAACTTATCCCTGTTTAAATGGCTTTATGCAGTATGTTGAGTAGATTTTAAATGGTCCAGGTAGCACTTAACAGATGGTCACAGGAGAAGCCAAGCCACATACAACACTTAACAGATGAGAATGACGCCTTACAGTTTACCACTACCAACAGGATGACGTATGCATCTGTCGCGCACATGGGGCTGTTGCAAAGCAAGGTCCTAGGCCAGGTGTGTTACTATAAATCTTAAAACTCAAGCTGCCTCAAATAGCCAGTGGAGCTCTAGAGGTCACTGAAGTTTGCAGAACACAAGGGATCTCCACATTTAAACTCAAGCTTAAGATCTAGACAGCTTCGTGTAGCAATATTTTTATAATTGCAATGAAGTGGAGTTTCACATTAGATAAAATAACTCCAGTATTGGCAAACCCCAGGATTCTCTGAAGGCTTATTTGTAGCAGAAAGCAATCGCTAGAGAACATTTTCTACTTTGAATGTTACAAACCTGCTCCTGGAGTTGCGCTTTGTACTTTTCAGCTTCTTCAATGCAGATACTTTGGAGTTTCTCACATTCTGCAGTGTAAAACTGTTTAAGCCTCTCCTCCAGATCAGCTAAATCATTGTGATGTTGCTGGTTTAACTTCTGCAAAAACCCTTCATAAGCAACTTGCAGTTCATTCCTGTCTCTCTCCAATTTCTCACAAGCTGCAGAAGTGGTTACTGAAGATGTCAAAAGAAAAAAGAAAAAAAGTAACTGGATCAAGTTCAATCCTAATTTCACCGTCTTCGTTACAAGTATTAAAGATAGCAAACACACTGCACAGCAACATGGTTATACAAAGACAAATATAATTTATCCATGAAATGAGCACCACCTCCAAGGACACATGAAAAGATCTTTGCAAAAATACCGAACTCAATGTTTCTTATGCTGAGAGTTAATTGAATCTAGTTAAGCCAGGAACCCATACAGAAAGCACAAGTGTGACAGTTTGTCATGACAGAGAAGAATGAATGTCTCATGAGAGACACTGGAGTGCTCCAATAAAAAAAATTAATTGGATTTGCTACTTCACCTAATTTGATCCCACTTCAGTAGCATATTTGTCAGAGTACTTCACTTTTTGATATATAAACCACTTAGCTAAATTTGAAAGTCTCAATATCCTGAAGACCATCCATGTTACTCTCACTTGGATATGCAGGAGAGAAGCAATTCTAGCCTGACACAGACTGCCTGATTCCGAGCGATACAATTACGATTCTCAAACGTACTGCCAATATACATATACACATGATGTTCAAATATGCAAGATACAGAACAGTTTCAGGCAGAAAGCGCAGAGTATTAAGAAAACAGAAAGAAATGCTGTGTAATTCTCTTTACATTTATTTTAACACAGGTCAGCTAAGAAGATTGCCTAGGTTTGTCTTCCCACATTTAGAGCTGATTAAAAGGCAAAGCAGAAGTTAGTAACTTGTACTTTTGAGTTTGAAATTTAGCATTCCCGACTCCAGCCAGCCAGGCCCGAATAGGAGGAGTCATTTTCCTGCTGTTAATGTGACTGAAGCAAGTGCCTTATACAGTTCCAGCTTTTCCACCCAAAGCCTGGAAGCAAGGTGAAACAGGACCTCTAACACAATCGTGTGGTCACTGACCTTAAGCAAAACTGCTTCTATACATACTATAGCGCTTTGGATTAAATAAATTAGTCAGATGAATGTCTACTTAAGAGAAAAATCAACTAAAATTTTAACTTGATCTTCAACCAAATACTGGAGAAGTCATGCATACATACACTTTATAGCAGCTCGGCACGCTGCCCAAACAGTATAAACATAAACTCTATGTAAAAACATTGGAAGATTCAGGGATTTTTGTACAGGCAGTACCGCAACTTCTCATCACAGCTGTGTTTGAGCCTTCAGATATATAAATCACAAGGGCTGATGCCCAAAGCAGTACTGGGCCCGCTCTAGGGAAAGCAGCCTGCCTCAGCAGCGTGCCTCAAGTTACACACGTGTCGGATTCCCCCTTTCCTCTTGAAGAGCAAGTGAGTAACTCCATGAGCGATACTGGCACTCTCTTTTAAGGAAACCGCAAAGAAGCCTTGGCCCTGCTGCCATCACTTGGAACCTGCAGCTGAACTGAGAGTGTCGGAGAGTGAGCTGTACTGCATGGAAATCAGTCTGCGTGTGTGTCTACCTGAGTGAGTTTTAACAGCAGGCTTAGCTCTGCGCTAGGTCTCTCTGAAAGATCTGCTGATCAGGACAGATTTAAGCCAAGCTGTTCATCCAGTGACTGGCAACGATGCAACTAAAGGCTCAACTGAAACATGCCACAACATTCTCTGCAACCCAAGCAGATTTCAGAGTTTTCTATACTTTCTATACCACCACCAAGAAAGGTTTTTATTTCCCTACCTTTATTCCTTCCACAAGTTTCTATTATAACGGCTCCCTTTGGAAAAAAAAATGGAAACATTGGCATTCACACTTCTATCACATCGCATTGGCATAAAGTTATTGAATATATAGATATGCTCTGCATTGTCACGTTTTTGGGGAAGAGGAAGCATCACAGGTAGGGGACATTATTTTATAATGCAAAGAACCAGGCAGCGAGCCAAACGGAGACACTACACAGCCAGCCACACGCAGAATGGATCTGACCATCTAGAGCAGATTAAGAGGGGTATAGCTGAGAGGCAGGCAGCTCACATGTCTTATTTGAGATAAATGTAACAAAATGCTTCAAATGATCCACTTCCTTCAAAATCAACAGACGAAGAAGCAAGCATCTGATTCTTTATTTGTAAGGCCAGAGCTGTTTGTTTGCCTCCATTTAGCTAAAAGAATGTGCTGCCTATCACTGTCTTATCTTTAAATGTCACCACGCAGAACTTCAGATGATGCAAAACACTTCAGAAGAAAAGCAAATAGCAAACCACGCCTTTGTGAAAGAAAATGGACACATCAGTTCTTGTTCAGCCAGTTTGCAATTCAGATTTATGAGAAGACTAATGTTACAAAGGCAAACAAAAACTTAAAACTTGCATTGGCAGGTGAATGTTCTGTTACCTTGAAGGCAGCGTCTGGCCTCCACAAAGCTGGAGGCTGCAGTGCTGCCTCGCAGATCGCAAGCTTGACTTGAACCCCTGCCATCCAAACAAGGAGCAGGACCACTAGACAACCAGTGAGCTCCCTGTATCGTGGTGGTGCAAGAAACTGCGCGTGTGAAGCTTCAGCAAAACCACCAACTGAGGAATTGTCAATTTGAAATTATGAGAAGTCCTATAAACCAAATTGTCCCCATACTCAAGATTCAAGTGTCTGCAGCAAGTCTTTCGCACAGCTCTATCCATCTCCAGACTGAATCACGTACTTTATGACTGAACGCTGCCTTGTTTTAAGAAAGGGACAAGCCATGAAAAAAGCAACTAATTCCTTAGTTTCGCCATTCATCCACTGCAAGGAGATGCCACAAAACTCCTGACTAACCAAACTTGATGGGTACTCAAGAGTTTTCTCATTGAGCTGGTGTTTATTTGAACAAAAATTTCTAACTGGAACATGTGCTCTTCCAGTAGCACACGCAAAGTTTCTATTTCGACCTCTCATCCACTTCAGAGACACCTGAAGGGCATGCTTCAGAGTTTTTGTACACAACTACTGTGCTTCCTTTCCCTTCTTAAAGTGCTTCCCTCTGCAACTGCACATCTTCATTATGCCACGCATTATAACAGACCACAGTCCTTGAGCAAAAAAAACAAACAACAGGAGACAAATGGCCCAACTGCATTTGAGAGAAAAAAGCAAGCCATAGGGATGAAAAGATGCATGATCCATTTGTCCATTAAGTTTCTTCAATCTCATCTGTAACACTAAACAGTTTTAAGTTTTAAGGACAGAGCATATGGAATGATGTAGCTGGCAGCCAGAAGCAAGATTTACTACTTTATTCAAATAGCAAAGCCATTCACATTTTCCCCCCACTTGGTTGTCCCAGCCTCTCCTCCCAATCATACAACACTGTCTCTCCCTGTATTATTACAGAGAGCAAGATTAATCTGTATTTTTAGGCTTCTTAACACCTCTTTATTATAAACAAAGAGCCTGATTCTTTTGGGCAGAACCACGACCTCTGGCAATCACAGATGCCCACAAAAGAGAAGTGTGGAGAACCAGGCAAGTCGCAATTCCCTGCAATGGTGCAAAGGGCAGCAGATCCAAACCACATGAACAGTAGCCCCAGCTGAGGGAAAGGACTACAAAAGTTGCCTTAGTATCTCCAAGAAATCTATTTCATATTTTCATTGAAAGTAGCCAAGAGATAAGACCTTACAATTGTGCAGTATCTCCTCACAAAATTTAGTTTTTTCTTACTCTAATTATAAAACAATTCATCATCCAATTCAGTCCGTATGGCTGAACTGCTTACATAAAAACATTTTTCAATTTACATTCCCCTAAAAGTCACCATAACCATAGCTCTAAGAAGATAAAACACAATGGATTTTTCTTTGAATCCTGAATTAAATGGTTCTGAAACAATAGTTATAAAATTGTCTAGAGTCACTCACTGGTCTAGTTATGATTTATGAAAAGCTGTTAGACTGTCTGAAATTTTGAAACAGAGGTTGCTAGGACAGTAAACTAGCAGCACTTTAATAGATGGGGCAGATGTGAAAAGGGGATAATTACCAGAAAACTTCAAGTATTTAGCATGGTGTTATGTCACAGCACCTAACACTTTATTGCTCTAACTTTATATTTCACGCTGCAAGATCTATTGTATATGTTCCATTGATCAGTAAGTCTGCTGTAGACACAAAAGCTCATTTCCTTCTCCATATAGTTGTTTTTAAAAAATTGTTATCTCATAATTGATTCATGTTTTTGGCAGATATTAGAAATATTTTTCATGCTTTCAAGTTTATAACCAAGTTTCTCTTGGTGTTACTTTGATAATGAGATTAATGGTACAGGATGTTAAGCCACATCTCCTATTTTTGTTCTTGGGCAAGTTGAAACAAGGCAGGTAGACCAAAAAAACATGCTTTAAGCTACATTTAAGTGGGTATGGTTGGATATGTGAAGCATATGTGAAGTGTTCACATATCTGCCAGGAAGTAAGTTCCTATCCTCTAATGCTGCAAACAGTACAGTGTCAGCAGGCAGGCAAGCCTACAACTCCAGGCAAGTTAGGCCCTGCCTCAAATAATTGATAGAAATGTCTGCTACTATTAAGTATTTTTAAGGATCACCAAAACCTGAAAACCAAATCACATTCATTCCATCTGTCCGTAAAACACAATAGTCTTTTTTTATCCCAGCCTCCAAAACATTTTAAAGGTCATTTATTAATAAAAAAAATAGCATGCAGGTATTTTGAATAAAAAAGATACCTTAAAGGTATTTTTAAGAAAATATTGTTTATCAATGGCAACGCAGCAAATGGAGGGGAGAGAGAGGGGTTAGGCATTTGGCTGGCTGTACGGGATCCATGCAAGCCTCTCCAGCCCACTGAAAAAGGCTCACAAACGGCAATTTTCCAAGGGCCAAGGTGGGTGTGGGCTGAGTCAGCTTTGCACCTGCTGTTTTCTAGCAGGACTGAGCTGGATCACATCCAGCACGGTTGCAAAGAGGCTCCGAAACAATTTGGAGCACAATTAATTTAGAGGAGTAGTTTCGTACCTCTGAAGAAATATGCAGCTCTTGCAATTTCTACTTACGTAATTAAACAGATAGCTAGAAATAATTTACACACTAGCTTGCATCTTAATAAGAAGGGAAACAGGTGACAAACAGGACATCCATACCTGCTCCAGGCTCCCAGAACCAAGGCGTTTATATCCAAACCACAAAGCTTAGTCTTTGTGGCTGGAGATTTTAAAGAACCAAGTTCAGAACCTGACTTAACAAATTTGAACTCCTTTGGAAAAGCCCATCCCCAAACACATCAGCATTGCTAATCCTCGTGTGCATTTCCAGCTACTGAGAGCAGAAAGCAGTGTCCGGTAACCATCCGCCTCAGGCTTGGCACAGCCAAAGGCGGGTTCTGAGATGGCAATGAATATTTAAATCGTTAAACAAGGTATTTTGGCAGAAAGGGTCATACAGAATTACCCAGCCACATGGACAATTTGACAGTAAGCCAATTTGGTTTTGCAAGGTAAATCAAGGAGCTTGAGAGCGCACAAAATTAAACTTCAAAGCAAGAAACTGAGGAGTCCAAACTGTGCATGGTGCCAGCTGCAGGAGACTTCACGTTCCTCGCAAACTGGGCAACAGGCAGGGCACAGCCTACACCCAGCGGGGCACACCTGGTTCCTCCTCCCAGACCGGCGGCTCCTGAACTGCAAACCGACATGCATTAAAAACACAGCAGCTGGGTCTCCACCAAACGTGTCCACACGGCCAAACTAAGATTTAAACTGTACTTAATTTTCTGAGCTAATCTGTGCCTAGATCATACTGTGAATCAAAATTCACAGTACTTATGTCAAAATAGCCTATGGAAATCTTAAGTTCAACTATATCCATTTAACAGTGGCAACAAAGCTGATTAGCAGGTGTGTATTTAAACAGATTATTTTCAGCTAAAGCTGTTACAAGAATGCTTTTCTCACACTTTGTCAAGAAATGAGGTCTGGCTGGCTTTACTACTTTATTTTTTTTAACTTGAAAAACCAAAAAATCCAAACCCAATCTTTTTAAAGCTAGATAGGACTGAAGAACTGGGTAGTTTTTCACTTCTGTGATTAAATGCACTCCCTTTACATGCTGAGGAGAGAAGTACAGACAGGCTAGACGCGTGACATGGTTAAGACAAAGGAGCTGCATGAAGATAAATCACTGAAACTATGGTCTGGAAATCTTACAAAGGGAAGCGAACCCGAGGCTGCCACTCGGATGCTTCTGGGGAGCAGACCCAGTCAGATCAGCTCTGTGAGGGGAATGGCCGATGACCTCGTCCAGCAGCACACCGGCCAGAATCCCCGGCGGGCAGCGCTCTGCCTTCGCCCATCACAGATTCATCAATCTCAGTTGCATTTGAAGTCTTTTCTAGTTATCAACCTACTGAATGACATATTCTTGCAACGGGAGTCCCATATATGAGCTCAGCAGGCTGTTAATCAAAGCAGAAAGGTAACAAGTTTATGGGAAGCTCATTTAAGAGTGAGGCACCCTTAGAAAGAATTGATCTTTCAAAAAAAAAAAAAAAAAGGGGGTGGTAATGGGCAAAAGTGCTGGCTAGCTTTTGGTCTGCTCATCAAAGCTGAATTTTCCCTTTCCTGATAATTGACAAACATAGTACCTAGGTTGATAAAGGAAAAAGAATATTGGAGATGCAGGCACATGGAAGAATAGAGACTTTCTTGCTCTGACAGTAATCCTTCTGAAGTCATTTTCACGATAAGGTAAACAAATGTGTTTGCCCACAAAGTCACACATATGTACATTAAAAAAAAAAATTTAAAAAAATCTCATTTATGATATTTATAGCACAACTTCCTAGGAATGCAAGAAGCCCATTTCCACACTACGATTCCAGTGTTGTTGCCACTTTAGAGTGACAGAAGTGCCAGCTCCAGCTGTTGGGGGACACAACCCTCCACCCTGCTGCTCCTTCCCCTTCTCTGCTCCGGCAGCGGTGCTCCTTCAGCCACATGCTGAGCCAGGGCAGGCAGCTTTGGCAAAACAGCAGGTCAAGCCATTAGTTTTCAGCTGCCTTAGGTGCCCAGGCCGCTCACCGCATGGCTCAGCGCACAGCTGCCCGGGCAGCAGTGCTGGCACACGGCAGGACAGAGGGACACAACGGCAGAGGAAGGCCTGCTGGAAACAACTGCGAAACTGCAATCCAGGTGCTTCGTTCATAGGAAGGTTAAAAACTGCAGCTTAACAGATGCCAGACTGCACCAAGCTCAAGGAGAGCCTCTGCTTTTCAGTACTAAGCTTCCAAGAAGGAAAATGCTACACATTTCTGCAGCATCTTTGGTACTCTCGTCTATCTATTTAGGCTACAAGGCTTTCTCTGCTTGTGATACTCCCCATTCACACATTTGCAATTTTATGTAGCATTAAATAAAGCTCCCAGAAATCTGCATTTTAACATAAACCTCTAAATTGGATGACAGTAATAGTGACAAATGGAAAATTTCTGCTCTGTTGCTTCAGCTGGGGGGCTGGGGAGACCCCTCCCCCCCCAGCACACTTCCAGCTCTGAGTAGTTGCCAGGGAATGCCCGTCTTGCCAATCAGCGCTAAAAAACAAATCTGAACATCAAATGCACCACCTGCATGTTACAAGACCTACATTCACACTCAAGTTTGGCTGAGACAATACTCAACTTCCAAAGCGTGTGAAAATAAACATTTCCAACTTTTCAATAATAAGTGACGTATCTGAAACTGCTCCACATGTATTACTGGGGGTTTCAATGCTTTTTTTTTTTTTTCTTTTTTTTAAAGGGGCTTCATCATAACAGCAGTGTGCTTTTATAAAATGCCAGCTTCACTTTCAAGTGCTATCATTTTCAAAGACTTTTTGCACTCCACAAGATGTTCTGCTTTGAGTTCAAGTTAGTTATATGAAGTTACCATTAAATGCAGTTAAATCAAGCTTCAAAGTTGGCAAAACCAGCTGCTGCACATTATAGCTCGATTTCTTATTATAGCTGTCCACTAGGATGAGTTCAAAGATTTAATCTCATTAGCCTGATACCATTTCCTTCTGTTAATTTTACACTCATTCACCTACAAGCCTCTAAGGCAAAATGCAGATTTTGCACAGTATATTTTACAGGTTAATGGATTTTTGTCAGCAAATCTCTAAGAGACAGCATACAAATAAGTTCAGGATCAAACAGAAGTATATATACTGTCAGCCATCCTCCCATTTTTAAGAAAGCGAGCGCTTTGGTCATCAGACACATGTTTTGCGAGGAGGCCCTGCTAGGCGCAGTCAGATTGGTGCCAGGAATTCGGTGAACCTGGGGTCACGCTGTCAGGGCTCCAGAGAAATGCAGCGATTAAAGCATCTGAGCGGAGTTCAGCCAGGGAATTAAATGACTGCCATTACAGTACCAGGGCATCTGTCTTTCCGCAGATTTGGTTTGCTGCATTTCTGTTCTCACAAAGAATACAAAAATAAATTCTTACCTAGTTCTCCTCGAAGGTTAACTAGTTCTTGAGATAACTCTTTACGCTGTTTCAGTGCTTCCTCCCTCTGCAGAGAAAAAAAACAAACCCAAACATTTGGTTACTAGTGATCTGAGCAGGGCACCTTCCAATAATTAACTTACATGTGTTCTGTAGGAAAACAAGAGGCAGGAGTAAGAAGCCAAGATATGAATCATTTAGGATAACAATTCTGCTGTTACAAAATACACAGATGTTCTTCTGTTGTTAAGGAAGTTATACTTTAAAACAAAGAACAGCTTTTTCCAGGATAACACCGCAATTAAAAATCCTACTTTGCAGCAATTAATTATATATTTTATGATGGGTGGAGCAACATAAGCCTCCAGAACAAATCAACTGATAGCTGTCAAGGGCACAAAAGTACGGTATACATGTGAGAGAGGCATGCATTAAATATTTATCTTAAGCATAATCAAACAGAAACCCCAAAACTTTGCTAAATGCTCAGTCTTCCACGAGGGCAAGGCACAGCCCTGTCCAAAGTTGACTACAACACACCCCACTGCTCGCAGTTCTTAAAATTAAGATAGATGATGTTTCTTACACCAAGAGAATCATAACAAATCTGTGCCCAAAACAAGCAGAAGCACCCATCTCCCTGATGTGCCTAGGAGCTGTGCGCCTCAGCCTGGGGAAGGCGGTCAGCCAGGCCCCCCTGCCCCCAGACCCGCACCCCAGGGAGAAGCACAAGGCACAGCCAGGGTCGAGCTGCTCCACGGCTCGGTGACTGGCATCTCGCACCCACAGCCATGGTGCGGAGGTTACAAGGTCCAGGCTTCCCGCTGCCAGGGCACTTTCACCTTGCTCATGGCCAAGCTCCAGTCCAGCTCCCTGCCATCAGAAAAAAACCCTGCAAAACCAACACTCGTTACCCTTGCTGCAGCACACTGAGAATAGAGGCAGAGTTTGCTGCTAGAGCAGCCCATCTTCCAGCTCCGGCAGCCCCTCGCTCGGCCCCCCGGCACTCATGGGCGATGCGCAGGTGGCGGCACGGCCACCCCGGCTGGTTTGGCCATGGCCGAACGGTAACGCTGGACCTTGCCTCCGCAGGTTATCCTACTTCCGCGCCGATCGCTCCCGACAGCAGCAGATACTGCAGCTTCTGCAATTGGCACAAGCAGCCAGCGATTACTTAAAGCCACAGCCCTTCTTTTATGAAAGGCGAGCCCCAGACATTAGACCGATCGATCTCCGCTTGCTCAAACGGCAGTCGGGACCGCGAAAGGGAATGCTGCCCTTCTCTGCAGATAATGGACCTTATTTTTAGCCGTTTCGAGCTTGCTATACGCTGCTTTCACACTTAATTTGTTGATGCAAAAAATAAGCCACAGGAGGCCTGAGCTGAATGGGAGAGCCACAGATAGAGCAGCTTTGCTGCT
The DNA here is from genome assembly GCF_000690535.1 of Cariama cristata. Taxonomy (NCBI): domain Eukaryota; kingdom Metazoa; phylum Chordata; class Aves; order Cariamiformes; family Cariamidae; genus Cariama; species Cariama cristata. Next base: position 5,179 of record NW_009622124.1, on the reverse strand, counting down.
GTCAATGCCCAGGCTTATGTTCATAGTCCCTGCACATGCAAAGAGCTTGAAACTCACTTTGCATGCCTTTCCTTCAGTTAGAATACATTAGAAAAAATATAATTATAATGCACTGGCCCAAAAATCACATCGACTTTTCCACAACTGACCACAGTAGATGAGTTTGCATACTGGCAGGGCCACACCTGCCCCTGGTTTTCCCCAGGGAAAACCTCACCTTTACAGCAGATTCCCCGTTTGCCCCCATCACTCTGGCTGCAGCCTGACCCCAGGCTAATGTCTTAAGGGCTCTGTCCTGGAGGAGGGGAATACTCAGTGCAAGCTGGAAGAACAAATAAAGCAGTAAAATACACCGTTCTTAAGACAAAAATAGAGGGAATGAGCACCCAGAAACCCGTCATGTACTGACACAGGACTAATCAAAATGAGTAATTTTTATGCTATGCACTCTCATCGGCTGCAAGTTATAGGAAATTATTCTGCAGCTGAAAAGGCTGGTTAAAAGAAACAGCCAGCCCTTTAGTAGAAATATTTGTATTTTTGATCTTGCATAGAAAAGATCCCAGTTTAAGCAGTCTTAACAGTTATTTCAACACTGACACACTGGTAAAGGTATTAAGTAGCTGTGTTGCAGGTTTTACATTAAGCACTTAGAAGCTTTTTACAGTGACAGTGGGCTGAGATTGAAAACCACGCCTCGCCCTCCACGGTAAATTCCCGGGAGAGCAGAGAGCTCAGTTATTGAAAGGACTCGCCCTGCTCTTCACTCCTGCTCAGGAAGGAGAGATGAGTCATCTCCCTCCTCTTCAACACTGGTACCTGCTACCGACACAGCATCCAAGGGTGAAAACGTGAATGCTGCAGTGAGGTATTTGAGCCGCATCCTAGCAGGCTGGAGAACAACCACGTAGTGGATTTGCAAGCAAGTTAACTACCACAGCATTTTTATTTTCATGCTGCGGGCTCCTGATGGGATTTTCCAAAGCTTTTATGGTGACTTTGTCCATTACTACATCAGTGTACAAACACCCTCAGGAGATTTTTTTTTAATATGCCCACTCCCCTTGGTTTGCATATTCATTCTTTATCCTAATTCTCAAGAAGTCATCCTTGCACCTGATTTCTTCCACCCCATTCTTCATAAAACATGTCAAATTTTGCCCCTCTCAGTCTGGACCATGCTGCAGACCCTTTGGAAATGCTAAGAGTTTTGGCAATCTGATGAGAAAAAGGCATATGAGATCAGAATATCAGAGCCTGACAGAGGCTGAGACTAAAAATCGAAAATAAAACAGAATAACACTGCATTACTAATTTTTTTTTTAATGTTTCTTGCTTTCTGCTGCTCTTAAGCCCTTTTGCTTTTTACTGGTGCTGCTTTTTAACCTTGTGCCTCAACCTCCAGCTTACCCATTCATAGTTTCACAAATCAAGAAATCCAGACAGACAGACTAGTATCATCACCTCCTGTTAAAGAATATATTCAGAGAAAGCTAGCCATAGAGACTGCCAGCCTAAAATAAGAAGAGTAAGTTGCTCATATGGTTAAGCAGCCACATGAAGTAGTCAGACTGACTAGCAGCTAATTTAGCACACTTTTATCTATGTTCTGAGAGAACTGAAGCTCCAGGTACAGGGGTCTCACCAAGAAAACGTGAAAGTTTGCAAGACCTGAAATCTAAGTGCAGTGAAATACAAAGACCACTTGAATAATCCAGTAAGGGCCATCTTCAGTATTTAAAGACAGGTATGCACGTGCTTTGGACTGGAACATCAACCAACCTTCTAGTTTATGCTTTACAAGATTCTAGTATTGAAAGAGCATAATCAAGTGGGAGCATACAGCATCAAGCAATTTTGGCATTGTTTGTTTATCCAGATAAATCTGGCAATAGGGATCATCCTCACTTAGTTGTAAGAGACTCAAGGAGGGTCTTCATACCAATTTAAAGCTGTTCCTATCACAATTTATGAGTTTATGCCAAGATCACGCAGGATGACCGGGTACCTAGTTTTCTTATTTCAAAAGAATCCATTGTAGGCACACAAGAAATCTGGTTGAGCTTTAGCCAAAACATTCCCCCTACCATAAACATGGAAGCCGTAGGAAGGAATAAGAACAGAGTTTGGGGATAAAAGCTTTGCCACAGGCAATGTCAGGGCAGTACACCTCTGCTATCAGATGCTACCAAAAAATTCTCAGCTTAAAGAAGGAGACTTGGACATTTCTTGTTCTGTGAAATATTAGGCAGTTAAAAAATCCTTCACATGTTTTGAAATTTTGACAAGTGAGTTCAGGGGGACATGTGCCCCATAGCAAGGGCACTAGGTAAAGTGAGGTATGCTCCGTTACAATTAGATGGAAAAAGATGAGGTCCAAGGTAGGAGGGTTGGAGAATATGAGTTTCAAGATGACAAAAACGACCAAGTCAGGAATGGAATAAATTACAAAATCCGTCATTCATGTTTGTTTCTGGCAGTTACACAGCCCAGTTCCAGGCTTAAGAGTATTTTTCCTGGCAACCAGCTATTTTTGCTACAGCTTGAGATTCAAACAGACCAGCCTAGGGTCATTTTAGATACAAAGGAGCATGAAGACGCAACAACATCTGAACAGTTTCTATCACTCTGCTTTAAAAGCAGGAAGCACTACAAAAGTCCACATCCCAGAATGAATAAAAAAAGGTATTTATACCAAGCACGCAAGCAACCAACCTTCCTGGCTACGTACCTATACCAAATCTTCATGTGAGAAAGACATAAGACCTCCAAGAGCTCAGGTTATGAGCAGTTCTCAAGCTGGAACGGGTGGGTATTCCTCAAGCATCCCACACCTCCTTTGCAGATCCCAAATCCAGGAGCATGCAGTTTTATGGCAAATTGGCAACTCTTTATTTCCTTGAAAGGACATGCAACTAGCCAGATTAACCATTTCAGATTTCCCAGCACAGTCCTGCTGCTGGCCAGCTGAGGTGACCCTGGTGTGGGAGCCCCATGCTCTGCCTGCAAGTCAAGGCTTTGAGTGCCACAGATAAGCTATGCCTGGCCAAAAAGCCCTATTCACCTTCTGCAAGTTTTTCCTCCATGTTAAGAACTACAAGTCCTTCAACAGCTACTCAGTGTAGAAGAACAAACCATGGCAGAAACTGGGTTTCGAGTATGCGGTCCAACTAAGCTAACGCTGTCTATCTGGAGGTAATTATCCACACAACACAGTTCACATTTTAAACAACCACACTCCTGGAAACAAAACGTGTCCTCTTTTGGAGTTGTACTAAACAAAGAAGAATTTACAAGAACCAATACTGAAAAGTTTGCATTTATATACCAAAATATGAGGGGTTTGTTTGGTTTTTTTAATTTCAAGCAGCTATGTCACACCAATATCTATGTGATAAGCTACCTATCTTAGTTGCCCAGTCTATCCCATGCAACGCATCACCTCCTCCAGGAGCTCTGCGAGATTTCAAACTTCTTAGCAAGCTTCTGTCATCGAGCAAAACCCTCTCACTCAATTTATCATCCTCAGATCAATGTTTCCAGATCTTCCTCAAAATTGTACTCGTGTGAAGCCTTCTATCTTCTATCCATTAATGGGTTCAGAAGAAGTACTGCCAGAAACAAAAACTGCAAAGCACTAGTACATTGCAAAGGAACAGACACAACCCACTTCTAGGTTGTGAAATATCCCAAGGAATCAGGTTGTGTCATGGGACTTTTCCAGTATTGTGACCATACTGGAACATTCCTCTCTCAATGCTTGGATGTGAAACGGTCCCTGCCCAGAGAAGGAGGAGAAGGGCCTGGATGATGACAATGCCCAGCACCCCGCGGCATGCGTGCAGGCAGCTCTGCGTCTCAGGCAAAGAGCAGCACCTGCACCTGTCACAGGCAGAGATGTCTCTCATCTGGAAGGCTGTAAATAAGCCTTCTAGTTTTATCAGCAATACGTTCTGTAAAGAAGTAATTTCAAGAGTCAGAACTTATAGGGAGGAGAACGTTAAGTGTTAAATATATTAAAAAAATTACAATGCCTTTTTTAAAAAGCATTTTATTAGACTAGACTAAATAAAATTTGTTCAGAGCACATACAACAGAAATTCATCAGCACCGCAAAGAACGGAAGCACTTAAATGTGTTTTACTGTCACATACAAGGCCAAGTTAATTTTCTTTTGGGAAAGGAAAGCCTGATTTTTGAAAGCCATTTGCTGTCAAACCACAAGCACTTATGCCTAAAATCAAACTTACAGAGAATACTAAGCATCTTAAAAACATAACAATAAATTAAAGTTATTTGCAAGCACTTCTGTAACATGTATGCTTAGACCTTACAGGAGATGAACTTAGTTTGTACAGAAGAAAAGATCATAGTTTAAATTTTATTTAATAGTGGTACAGTCTCAGTTGTCAACAGATCTCAATATAGGATGAGTCTTTCTCATCTGAGGAGATATTCTTCTTACGAACAAAGCATTAGAAATTGGAGTCTACTCTATCCTTGTGCTACACTAGGCATGAAAAGCTTAGCATCATCATCAGCTGTAATGTAGAAATTAAGTCGCATCTTTGCATGAACTCCAGTCACTCATGTGTCATCAGCTATAGCCTGGAGGTAATTATGAAGGGGTAACGAAAGGGCCACTCATATCCGCTTTGCAGTGTGACATTTGCTTTGTTATTTTGGTCCTTATACTACAGTATTCCTACCAGTCCCTGTTCCTTCTTTGCTGGCAAAACCCATTCCTCTAAATAAATCTCCTAATTAGAAGTCAGCAATTTTAGAAATTAATTTTTTTTTTTTAAACTCACCTGCCCCCCACCCCACTTAAAAAACCCTTGAAATGTCATTTCTTTCATGTCACTCAGATGCAAAACCAAGCTAAAGAAATGAGACAAGGAAGTGGCACAACAAACAGGATTTACACCCTCTGCTCCATGTGTATTTTTGAAAGGAGCAGCTGACTATTACCGCAATAAAGTGAAAATGTCATTAACCACCTCAAATCAATAAATATACAGTGAAATGACTACTTCCAAATTACTCTTGGCCTTGTTACTGTTATGCATTGCCTTCTTACCAAATGAAATAAGGAATCAGTTTTTACCTTGACTTATTACTTATTCAGAATTATTATTTATTATAATTTATAATTATATTTTATCATTTCTAAAACTAT
>NW_009622123.1:373-609 GCF_000690535.1 Cariama cristata | reverse complement strand
CCGAGGCAATCCCAAGGAGACAGCTAACCCGCCCACCCCCAATTCTGGCACCGAGGCAATCCCAAGGAGACAGCTAACCCGCCCACCCCCAATTCTGGCACAAAGGAAGATCTTGCGCGTTCTGCTGCTTGTTTGTAGAGATGAGACTTGTACTCAAAGGGTCAAAACATCTTTGTTGCTTACTGAGCTGGATTTGTGCACATCACAATGGCTGGGGGGGGGCAACTCCTGGGGTC
>NW_009622123.1:0-236 GCF_000690535.1 Cariama cristata | reverse complement strand
GCCACATCGTCACACAGTGCTCACAACTTCCTTGCTTCCCTGACCCAGAAGGAGGACTACGTGCATTTCAGCAAGCATGTGATTTGTCTGTCTGACTGTTCCATTGCGTTATAACACAGAAGAAGAGGTCTATGGTCTTGCCTAAAATCAAGTGAGCCAAGTACTTAGTTGGTAACCGTGCACCTATCCCCACTCTCAACACTTTAAAGGAATAGCCATAACAGAGCTGAATCATA
>NW_009622122.1:10073-17459 GCF_000690535.1 Cariama cristata | reverse complement strand
GCTCGTTTTCCCGCTCCCGGGTCGTGAGGGGCCGGACTGGGGCTCGTTGAGCCGAGAGCCACCCCCGCGGTCCCCTCGGCGCTCATGTCTGCCAGAAAGTGCTCGGGCCCTATCTGGGGACAATTATGAAGAAATCAGTTAATAAATAATGTGTCTCATTGATTGCAAACAGGTTCCCATCGTTTGCTGGACTGGGTATTAAAAACAGCTGTGGGCCTGTTACAGTCTAAACAAAACAGAGTATTTCCTCCAAAACAAGGAGGTAGCATTTGCCTGGGCCCATATTAACACAGATCAGGGACATCGGTCTCATAAAGGAGGAAAAAAATTATCAATTGCTCCTTCCCCAGAGGTTACCTCAACACTTCACACACTGTGAGAAGTCCCAGTCCAATTGAAACTAGTGGGAACATTGTTCGCTTCACGTAAAATCGTCCCTTCTTGTGTAAAGTTTTTGTTCTGCCTCCTTGTGTTTACGACTTGATTGTGACTTCTTTTAATGCAATGCCTTTGGCAGAGTCCAAGTCAGAAGCTGGGAGTCTCCTGTTCAGATGCTTTTTGGCTGTGAGATTTTGGGCAAAAAGATTATGCCACGGTGTGGGGTTAAAAATAATGAGATGAACGTAGCATCTTACGGCTTTTGGTGTTTAGTGCACATTCCAAAGAAGGCTGCTTTGGTGAAAAGACAGGTCAGAAAAATACTCCTGTAAGAATAAGTTACCTTTTTTGGCAGGGCTTACTCTTAAGAAAAGATGTGGATCTGGAAACCAAATGTTAAAGGAGCTCACAAAGTATTAAAACTGCAGAATTTGAAGAGGCTTTTGCTTTAAGATTCAAGAACAGTCTGCAGCTGCTTTTTGAATAATATAATCACTGCCAGAGTCACTCTGAAGTATAAATCTGAAAATTAATTAGTAAGATTTGGCACTCCTGTTAAAGCAATCCTGGCTTTAATAACAGCCAGCGACTCTCGCAGTAAGGGTGTTCTCTTCTTATTCAGGCAGGCCCAGATGGCCGCGCTTTCTGCATCACCTCCCTCTACAGTTCAGTGGTTCACACAAGTTTAGCTAGATTACGGGCATGCAACAAAAAGGCAACACAAGAGACCACAGAGCAAACATTTAAACGTTTTGCTGAATAATCTCAAGCCATTACTTCATCCAGTGCTCTATGCCAACCCTTGGAATGACAGGCTGCGAGTGATTGTGAAATGTGAGTCTTCCATATGGCTGGTAAGGATCTAAATGTTTCATTCCTGTTATGTCTGGATCCGAACAGTTCTTGGCATATGTTCATTAGGGGATATATTTTTCACTTGGTACATGAGATCTTCGTCATCTGTGAGAGCGGGTGCTTTATTCCAGCCCTGAAGTGTTCAGTTCTTCTTCAAGTACTCTTTGTGCCCAGGCTTTGCTAAATGCTAAAAAGTAAGGCCATTTCAGTCTTTTCCAGCGACCTATTAAACGCAGAATTCCCAGTTAGGCCTCAGCAGAGGCAACTCCCATGAAAAGCTAGGCCACGTAAACTAGAACAGTAACAGAAAAGGTGTAACGGGCACTGACTTGGCATTCAGTGGGTGTGCAAAACCAAATGAATATTCTAAGGACTGGGGGGCAGATCCAGAAAAGTAACAGGGGTAGAATATAAATCATACTGATGTATTATTTACTGTACAGCCTTTCCATTTACACATGCCTTTCCATTCTGCAGTTCACACATTATCCATTTTTGTATGCCAGTGCCAAAACTTTGGTATATCTCAACGCCCAAGCAGTAAAAGTTACGCTGATTTATTGCTACCTGTTAATATTTAAGTTTCCTATCCAGCTATATCAACATTGAGTGTTGTTATTCTAGTGATGCAAGGTTTGTGTATAAACCAGAAATCAACTGCTGATGATGCAAGTGCAGTGCTTGTCACTCACAGTGTCAAACGGTAAATGTGGTTTTATAATACCTTCTTACCGTCACCTTCAGTGCTATGACAACTTGGAGCTTATTACATACGAAGAATAACTCAGAAAAACCTGAGTGGTTATATGTGCTGAAGCATCCAGGAATTCTGGACATATAATGAATTAAAATATGAGATTAATGAGGAGGATGGAAAACTACAGAGAAGAATCTGAATTTTTCAAGATACTCAGTATAATGTGCACCTTTAAAAATATAATAAAGAATTTTATCCAATTTCTTTTGAAGGAAAGTCTGTGTTACTTGAACAAGTAATACAGGTTTTAACATTAAACAAAAGCTAAACATTAACTTACTGCAATGGTGCTGGACTTGCTTCTTACACAGTTATTTGAAGCAGTTGCACCCACATACCAATTTAACTCGAATGCTATCATAAGAGACCCCATAAGAGGGTTCACACACTCTCTCCACTATCATATTATATACAGGGAGCCTCTGGCGAATGTTAATCACAAGACTTCTCTTTCTCACAGCAACTTTACCAACTTCCAGTCTGCCTCGCCTGGCTTCCTGGATTAGTGCTCTTATTCTTTGGATATGCCTAAGAAATGTTCTATGATCCTGGGCAGTACCACAGTGTTAAAGTATTACAGCACCAGTAAGAATGGAATGCCTTAGTATTTGCCAGTTGCCTTGGTTTGTAATTATTCTTAATAAATATATTTATACAACAGGACAATGATTTAAAATAAACCCATCTGCATTTCCTAAAATAAAGTCTACAAAAATTCAGACGTTTTCTCTGTCTTCATATTACCCAGCGATCAAGGTGCTTGCTCAGAGATCTGTCTGGGAGTCTGTTTTTATACAGACCCTACTTCCTCAGGCCTGTCTTTGTGGAAGAGAATGAAGCTCTGGGACTTTCCCTTGTGTTCCGTTCAGAGTGAGATTCTATTTCCTTTCCCTCCTGCAAATTTCTGTGAACTCGGATTTAATCACTGTGTTAACTTTATCCTAATAGATTATTTCCTATCATATTCAAATTCTTATAAACACTAATGCTTCTACTGTACGAATAGGTGGAACCATCTCTTTCCCAGAAAGCGGACAAAGCCTGTTAAGGATTCCCTTGTGACCTAACTTGTTATAAACAAATAATTCATTTATTTGAGGAAACAGACTCTTCCAGACAGAAGGTTTCATTTCTAATGCTGTATTTATGTGGTCACTTTAATCTCCCATAAAACCACCCTGCTGCAGAAGCAGATGGTATCACCTTCTTCTCTTGCCCTTGGTGCCTAGCTTCTCCCTTGGGTTCGCACAACCATTTCTGTTGTTGTATAAAGAACTGTATCAATGATCTGAACTAAAAACTAATCTTAATTCTTTTTTCCTCTGAGTTAGGTTAGAGGCAGCTCAATTCTTTTCATCAGTAGCTTGAATTTTTGCCAGAGTAAAGTGGCTGTTTGTAACCACTGAAACTTTTATTTAAACATAACTATATCAAAATTCATGCTTTAATACAGTCAGATAAATGACATAAATGTATGTGACTAATTTGTAGCTCTTTAATTAGATTAGATCCACCTATTATTAAACATTCAGAGATGCTGATTAATTTGGGGTACAAGTCTACTTTGAAAGACACAGTGTCTACTGGTTTTTCTGGTATATTGTTTAAAATTCAAAATGTACTAGAAAACATTACAGTTAATAGATCTTAATAACATAACATATTTAGACTAAATAGGTCTTCATAAATTCAGAATAGAGAGCTTTATATATTACAGTCCTTTATACATTAGAGGACTGAGAAAACTCCAAAAATACTCTGTTCAGAAGAAAAGATTTGAAGGTAGTCATTACCTCATTGATGGTCAATTGTCAGCAAATGCTAACAACAGCTTGCAGTTGTGTTCTCAGTGTTTCAAAGTCTACAAAGACAACACAGTTCAGATTCAATCAACCAATAAAATTAAGTTTCCTTTGTACATATTTGTCCTTTCGAGTTTATTTCCTCTACTAATTGCTGGTGTTAGGAGGTTCAAGAATTTTACTCAAGATTAATTGAAGTTATATGTTAAAATGCATGGTCAGAGTATACTTGCTAGCAATAATCTATTCCTGGTTTGGAAATAATTTTATCTTTTTCAGACAACTTATTTTTGCCTAATGATTTTTAAAATGCATCCAGCTTTCAACATGGTTATTTTGCTTAATTATCCAGGCTGTTTCCTTCTTTGAATTAGTGGCAAAATAAAGTTATAATCTACTATGAACTTCTGTTCACATTACTTGAAGTAAAATACTTGTTTGTTCTGTTTATCTTACGCTCATGGTAGTGATCTGTTAAAAAACCCAAATATTTTTATAATCGGAATGTTAGAGTCTTAATTTGTATTTATGCATATTCCTATAAAGATAAATAGACTAGCTGGCATTTTCTTAATACCCTACTGCCATTTCCCAAAACTTCTTACCCTGAATTAGCACTTCCACCTCCCTCCTTACTTTATAAGGTAGCTCAGAGAGCTAGGTAACATCCAAGTTCTAGCCCAGACTCCCTCAAAAATCCTACTTAGGTTCTAAATACTGGATTCCAGTACTGAAGTTAGTAGACACTGACGTAAGAAGGTCAAGGATGACCAGGAGGTCAGCAGAATTCAATTCAGAAAGATGTTCATTTTTAATGCCTATGGAAGTTTAATATTGGAACAAGTACATTTTTCAACACGTGTACTTAAGAGCTCTGACTTAAGCACAATGAGGAAAACAGCCGCAATGGTTTAATGCATTGCTACCCCCAGCTATCCTGCCATCCCCTCTGCTGGAGGACATTTCCACAACAGAACCGTTTCAGTTCACAGTCTAGTATATTTGCTTGAATTGCCTGTGAACGACAGTTCACACCAAAATGCAAGACTGTGAACCTCAGCGAGTGAGATACAAATATGCCCTGCCTTCTGCCAGCTGTGGTACGGAGGAGAAAAGTGGGCAGAACAGCAATCACAGGTAACAGAGCTGCTGCGTGAAGCCCTTTCCTCTCTTGTCCTCTACTACTTACATCTACTCCCATGCTGTTCTCTCTCTTCTGCCATGCAACTGTTTGTGTAGCTGAATGGTGAAGTGTTTGCTGAAACCAAATTAAAAATAACCCAGAAAAAGAAAAAAGCCACATCAGTTCTCCAATTCGATTCCGCACACCACTGCAGACTGTCATATTCAGAAATGCAGGAATAGCTTGGCATTTGGAAGAAGTGACAGAAACTGGAACTGCTTAAAATGGGATAAGAAGAAAAGCTCTTCAAATCTGCCCTAAAACTGATGTCTTCATAAAATACATACTCCATCCCAGTGATTTGTTGGGCAGAGTGAATGAATCATTGTGTTATGTAGGAATTTGAACTGAACCAATCATTCCTTCAGGCCTTAAATCATACATAAATAAATCTGCTTCAGTTCTCAGGCTTTAATGAAGCTGAGAATTTGGCCCTGCATGCAAGAATTAGTACAATATACCAGCATGCCTTATCAAGCAGTCTTCATGATATTGGCAAAAATTATAAAAAATGTAACACTTTGTCTTAGTTGTTTTGCTACATTCAAAACCTCTATATGTGAAATGCATAAATTTTGTACTGAATTGTTAGAGGATTCTGACAGCACCCTGGAAAAGCAATAACAATTAGAAATCTTCAGGAAATAAATATTTCCTTTTAAGAAACCTCTAATTATAAGGATTATAAATTTGTTAGGTCTAAATCTTTTTTTTTTTTCTTTTTGGTATTATCTTATTAAAGTTGGTAATTCTGAGGTAATTTGTAATACATGAACTTTCTTAAAGAGCTTATCGCCCCTTATGAAGGAAGCAGCAATGTGTTGCTTAAATTCTAAGCCATTAACTAACTAGATGTACAGTTGATCTACTTAGGTATTCACCATTGTTTTTTCTAGATAAAACAGTTTTTATTTCCCTTTAAATAAACCACAAAACAAACAGGCAGACAGTCAAGTATATTCCTGGCACAGAGCAGATGCGTTTTTCGATCCCTAGAGCAGGCAGTCTATTGATTGTATATTAATTAATTCCTGTAGCCTACTTTATAGAAAGTACTGTGGGATTATTGATAGAAAATATCCCAGTAGGAATAAGGTATTAATTGAATTATTTTAAATTTGTCAACATTTAAATTTCTATGGTGCTTAGCAGCAATTCCCACTGTAAACATAGTTACTTAGAATGATTTTTTTAGAAGCAAAAATGCTGTTTTAAGCAGACTATGGAAATGCATTCACACACAAATTTTCTTACTTCATTAAAAATATCCAAGCAGAATAAATACGGTAGTCTAAAATATATTCTTTGAGTTCTTCTCTATGTAATAGTATACATTTCTGAACAACGGATGTTTTTGATCCATCTATACAAAATAATAAATGAATGACAACAGAATAACGACTACATTACAGCATTTCTAAAGGTGTTTTTTTCCCTAATTGAATGACAAAAGGCAATTTGCTAACATAGTATACAGTATTATATTTATCTACATGCATTTAACATTGGGGAGGTAAGTATCACTGCAGTCACAAATTGACTACATCATACTATAAAGGTATCTTGTCAAATTAGGTTTATGCCTGGTTCCTGCAACGCTCTGCAAGCCTGGCTCTGCGCAGCGCTGCAGCTCTCACTGACCAGTTCCGCCACATGGTTTTTCAGCAACACTGAAGTTCACAACAGAAATTATTTTTCCCCTGACCCCTCCCAGCTCATTTTATTTCTGCGTCACAGTCATCCCAGCTCCCCCCCCAATCTGGATAAAAACTATTTTGCGACAGTCTTATAACCTAGACCATCAATATTATTCAATTATTTTTAATTAGATGTTATTTTTAACCCAGATTGTTTCTGTGATGAAATTCACAGCACAGCTGAACACAATTTTTGCCTGCACTAAGGGTGCGTGGCAAGCACCTGAGAAGGAGGTTGGGTGGTGGTGGGAACTTCTTAAACCAGCCCAATTGCTAAAGAAAATGCATTGTGGAACTGCAACTAAAGTAATTTTGTTATTTGATGATATGGTATCTGTAAGAACATAGGCCTCAAAGATGTATTTTAAGATTGCTGCGTATGAATCTACATCAGAAATCACGCTATTTGATGCCTTGTCTTTTGTTTAAAAGAAACTAAGGCTGCATTTTATATACCATTAAGTCTATTAAAAATAGCTATAATCATAGAATCATTTAGGTTGGAAAGGACCTTTAAGATCATCGAGTCCAACCATTAACATAACACTGCCAAGTCCACCACTAAACCATGTCCCTAAGCACCACGTCTACAGGTCTTTTAAATACCTCCACCACTTCCCTGGGCAGCCTGTTCCAGTGGCTGACAACCCTTTCAGTGAAGAAGTATTTCCTAATATCCAATCTAAACCTCCCCTGGCACCACTTGAGGACATT
>NW_009622122.1:0-10032 GCF_000690535.1 Cariama cristata | reverse complement strand
CCCCACCTCACTACAACCTCCTTTCAGGTAGTTGTAGGGGGCAATCAGATCTCCCCTCAGCCTCCTCTTCTCCAGACCAAACACCCCCAGCTCCCTCAGCCGCTCCCCATAAGACTTACCCTCCAGACCCTTCACCACCTTCGTTGCCCTTCTCTGGACACGCTCCAGCACCTCAATGTCTTTCTTGCAGTGAGGGGCCCAGAACTGGACACAGTACTCGAGGTGCGGCCTCACCAGTGCCAAGTACAGGGGGACCATCTCTGCCCTAGTCCTGCTGGCCACGCTGTTTCTGATACAATTTAAATTTGTATAAATGTATAAAGAATAAACTATTGCAGTTAATTAAAGCATTTATTAGCTCAGAAGAAACACACTGAAAATATATCTTTTGTGATAAACCGAATATATTCAGTGCTATTACGGTGAACGGCGCAACTGTTGTGCATGCTGTGAGTTCTCATTGTACATAGGCTCAGAGCCCTCTTTCCAAACAGAGCATTCAAATGACACCATCATCACACTCAGTCCGAAGCTGTAGCAGATAAAGCATTTTCTTTTGACTGAGCAGGCAATCAGACCCTTTCTAGATCTTGTATATTACAAAGCAGCTGCACAAAAGGAGATTTAATCCACAAACCCACATTTCCAACCCACAAAACCAATTTGGGTTTGGGATTTGGGAGTATACCTGCAAAAAAAATTAGTAGTGGGTGAGGTAAACTGAACAGTTCTTTGAAGACATAGAGAGTCCTTGTTAGACTTTCACACCTCTAATAAGGGTTAACTGGTAGCTGGTCAATGCAGTCATTGTATTTGACACAGGTAGTGCAGTTTCTTTGGAAATATTTCAGATGACTACAGATATTTTGTATTTTGTCTAGATATGTACTAAATAACTTGTTATAGTTTAGGTCAACTTTGATGTGAAATTTGCAAGAGTTTTCAATCAACTTATTTTGTGACTGCCTCTATATACACAAACAGACTTACTGTGTGCTGACATCCAAGTTGACCTCCGTTTACCTTGTACCTATGTTTTATCCCAGCTTCTTGTTTGTATCATGCAACTGTCCACATAAAAACCCTCCTGCACAGTATTGTTTGAAAGTGGACTCATTTACACAGCTGAGGATATAGGTTTATGTCCAGTTTCACTTCAAGTGAAACTAACCACAACTATTGTTCCCCATCAGAATTGATGGTTACAATTTGTTTTAATTTAAAATCAGAACAAAGTGGAAACCACACAACTATTCCATCTCTTTTTTTTTATCCCTCTTCCCAGCCGTCATGTATGATTCAAAGTGCATTCTAAACAGAAGAAAATTACATATTCAACCAGTGATTAATTAATGCTAGATTTGCTGTTTCTGATTAAAAATGTTTTTTAAATAAGACCTAGATTTACAGGTCTAGCAAGTAAGAATGGCCTTTTCACCACAGGCTATCTACTGGTAATTAAATCACACCAGTAATCTGATACAGCATTGTATCTTTACTAGTATGACAGCACTGTCACAGACATTTTGCATCCTAGAGCCTGCAGTAAATTAAAAAGTCCTTGGAGGCCATCACTACTTGACCTCTTGGTCTGCTGAATCCCAGGCAGGGCAAAAGAAAATCAGTTCTAGTTTTAGCAATCCCCTGCATACTAGCACAGTGTCTTGTTAATGCTTGCCTGCATTTTCTCCTGTCCTTGGCAAGTACTGCTCTAGAATTGCTCCTACCTGAGAAATTTGAGACAGTTGGTAAGGGTCCTGGGAGAGGCAAACTGACGACACACTGTTGTAATTTGAAGGAGAATTAAACTATAGCAAACTGACTTCTGAATTAGATAATCCTCACACATACTTAGTACACTTTCCCTTCTGTGCATTGTCTTTGTAAGTTTAATTTGTCTCAGCTTTTTAGAGTGTTTTCATATAGGCAAGCCATTTGAATGTGCTCCTTCTAATCCTGAAGTTGCCTTCACATCTGCTTATGGCAGGTCTGTGTATTCCCCTTTGTATTCCTCATGGGCAGGAGGATGGACTTTGATTTACTAGAATGGAGCAGACCCTGTACGGCCACCAGTGCTGCTCAGGTTAGGAAAGCATGTGGTCCTCAATTCCAGTCAGGCTGAGGCCATCACACAATGCTTTTCAACATCAGTGAATTCACAGGGCCACCGTGTCTGCTTGGCAGTCCTGCTTGGCAAGCTTCTACTTTCCGGACTCAAGAAGCAGGTCATTTGTGCTACAGTCACAAATATTTCAGTTGTCACTTCATGAGCTGCCCACGACCATGAAACGTGCATTTGGCCATCTGAAAGAGAGACAGCAGTCCATGGGGTCAAACTGAAGGTCAGTTTATATCTCCCTGTTGGCTTGTAGGTGTTTAATTCTATAACTGGAACAGAGGAAGAAATAAGACTTTTCACTTTGCGTTTCTGTTTTCTAAAATGACTGGTTTTATCACTTCTTCTGCTACCTCGGTTCTGTATTCACTCCTCAATGTATACATATTGTCAGCTCCTAGACTCATGAAGTTACTGCAAGCTGATCTGGCTGAAAACGACCCTATTTTTATACATACATACATGTGTTATATATACATATACGCATGAAAGTAATGTTTTTCAGTTGGAGCAGTTCAGTGACCTGCCCCATCTGTGTGGCTGCTGGCACAGGGGACAGCCACCACGGCAGATGACGTCAGCAGCCCCTGAGCAGAAGCAAGTGCAACCTCAGATGGCAGCAGCTGCCGCACAAGTTTGGCTGGGTCAGGAAACTGCACCCACAGCTACAACGGCAGAGAAGAGTGGGACTCACAGCCTGGACTTGCTTCCCCCCACCTTCCTTCGGCCCAGGCCTCCCCTGCCTCTGTGAGGAGTAGGACTGAACCAGCATAAAAAGATTTACCACTGTTGTGGGGTTCGTTTATACTACATAGCACTACGTGGTGGTCATCCTCACGTCAGAGGAGAACCCAAGTGGGCTCAAGGGGAGCCCTGGCAGCACTCTGGGAGGGAAGCAGCGGCACTGCCAGCCCTTAGCTCACACGAGCTGCTTTGCAAAATTCACACTTCCCCCGGGCTGCAAAAGCTACGGCAGGGGACCACTTGGCCAGCTATGCACATGTGCCACATTCCCCCACTTCTCCCAAATCCATCTTTAAGTTTAGCTATCTGGTAACTACATCCATGCTATAACAACTTCAGATTGTACTATTTTAACTACATTAATCTGGTAGAAATATAGCTCTTCTGTGTTGATAAGACCATTTTTTTCTACTAATTTTATTGACATAGTAAGAATTTCACTAGCTTACTGAGGCACCGTCTGGCTTACAGTATGCTTTTGCAGCCTGATGACATTGCAAGTGAACATACTGTTGCTTTGGTTTTACACTGATATTTAACTAATGTTTTTAACTCATCACAAAAAGCACATAGCATGGAAAAAAAAAAAAAAAGGAAAAAAAAATTGTCTGTCCTGGCAGCCCCAGATTTTAGGGATAGAGTCAGGACAGTATAGATGGGGATGTCAGTGTCAGTGTGAAGGATGTCAAAACAGAAAATGAATGACTGATGTAATAAGAATTGATTTTGATCCTATTTCTGTATCATTTTTTTTAGCTGAATGCAGATAAGCAATGCTGTTTTAGAACAGAATCTGGGCTTTCAGGCTGAGATAACGTGGCATCAATGAGGAAAGATCAGAATGTATGTCAGACAATAGCTATTGCATTTGCATTAGCCAAAACAATGATACTTAGATTGTACCTTTTGCTTAAGCATATCAAGGTTAACAAATGTAACAGTATCACTATTTTGTAAGCAGAGGAAAAATGAAGTATGGAATTGATGACTTGGCTAGTGTGTCAGCCTGGGACCACTTAACGGTTCTTTCTGCGCAGCCCTTTGGACTGGCAGCAGCTACAGAAAGGGCTACTGCCTTACCTTCAGCCCCTGCAGCTGAATTTACTGGACTGCAAACAGCTGTAAGGGTTAGCAGGATCCTGTCATGCTGCACTGCTCAAAAGTATTTTGTCTCCATCTTCATCAGATAAAGAGATGCTATGAGGAAAAAAAAAAAAAAGAAAGTGAGGGACTTTTCTATCTGAGTGGGACTTGGCAGGTCTGCTGAAAGCTTGTGAGAAGGCCCATACTGCATTCCAGGTGGTGGGAGAGCAGAAGGAATGCTGTATTAATTCTCCCTCCGGCCAGACTGATGTCCAGAACAGATTTTTCACCACAGATGAAACAGCAATATTCTGCCATGTAACTGTGTCCTGAGGGGCCATTAAACATTTTTTTACTTCAGTTTAGAATTAGGAGGTAAGTCTGGTCTGTACTGCTACAAAATTTAACCACACAAGAGCTGGAAATTCTGCTCTAGCAGACATTTTTACAGTCCACAAAGGAGCATAGATGCTGATGGACAAAACCTTGCCATAAAACTGTATGATGCCACAGTCTTCAAGAAATTATGATACAACCTGTCACGATGTAAAATATTTGAGACTGCATTAGTTTTGCAAATCTGCAGAACAGAGCTAAAGTGAATGAATAAAATGCTTGCTTAGGCTTTAACTCTGAAATGCTGACTATGCATTTTAGCTTTAGTCACTACAGCTCCAGTAACTGCTTTCAGATCTGTGCTTAGAGAGCAGGGGAAGGAATGCATCACACTGGTGCATGACTGAATTCTCAGGGAGTTTCGGAAACGGAATCTCTTTCTGATCCAGGCAATTAACCAAAATTTCAAGTCTTGGCAGCTGTTTGTTTTCTGAAAGAAGGTGATTATATGACCAGAGCAGCAGAAAGACAGTGCAGAGAGAATAGTAAACCTCTCTTAAATTTCAACTCTGAATAATGAGCTCATATTTTTATGCACTGGTCTCACAAGAGAAAGACAGGAAGAAAGATTAGTCAGGACTATGCTTGCATACCTTCACAAAATTCCCACTAGCTAGAAGAGTAATAAGCTGCAGTTCTCTCACAGCTATTTTCTGGAGCTAAAATAATGCTACATATGCTCATAAGTCTTCAATACAGAAAAGACAGTATTACCAGTAAGAACACAGTGACTCATACATAAGCACCCTCAGCAGGGCCAAACGTAGTCAAGCACTTATTTTTTTCTCCTTCAGACCTCACTCACTGTCTTTAGGTACAAAAAAAGCTTTAGTATAACTAAGATGCAAGACACATACTCTCTCACAATAAAGCCTTTCCCACTCTTTAGCTACCGTACTCAAAGATGTTCTAAATAATGTAGAAACGCTATGTCTCAAGCTCTTACTATTTCAGTCCTGAGTATCTCAGTCTGTTACAAGTTTTATTTTTTCCCCTGTCCCTGAGGGACTGCTGCTTGTTCGGCCACTTCCAGCAAACAGAGAGATTTCAACCATGGCAGGGTATCCGCTGCAAATTAGAAATAACTAAGGTCTTATATTAGAATTATGTGAACATTTAACAGCTTGTAAGGGCTTTGAATTGTGAACTACAAAGCACCTGAAGAATTATCTGTCCTATCAAAGGCCACTCAGTCATACAAAATCCTGACTTACGTTTTACAAGTAATTTCAGAAAGGTTGCACATCTGGAATAAAATTTTAAGTGTATCAAGGACTTTTTAAGTTGCAACTTGCTTGACACTTTTTCAGGCATCTGAAGTGTCTGCTATTAGATGCAGAGCTAACACCTATAGTTTTTGTTTTTTTCTGAGTCTTTGGTGCTTTCAGTAATAGTGCCAAGGAAGGATTTAAAGAGCACTGAGATTGCTAAATGTTACTTTTTTAGAAGGTAAACAACCTTCTAATGGTTTTCAAGTTTAAATGTGGCTTAGTTCAAAGGCTAATAAAGATTGTGGTACAAACAGATCATATACTAACCCACACAGTTAATTGCTGTGTAATGCATGTGTTGCAGAAGCACCTCAGAGACTTACAGTCAAAACCAGGACTGCAATATTCTCATAATATTCTACCTTCAAAAGTTACAAGCAGTAGATTGTTAAATGTGAAGGATATAAGACTGAAGAAATAATTGCTTAGGATTAGTGGGGCAAATATGTTGGTTTTCTATACATTGAATTTAACAGAAAAGATAGTATTTGACTAGCTAAATTGGGTCAACAATGCCTATGATAGTGAAGACATTTAAAAGCCTATTTACAGTTTAGGATTTATTAAGCAAGATCCCGACATTCACAAGAAGATGATGGAGTACAGGACAGGTTTTTTTCAGGATTTCTTGATCTCTGAGAAGATAAAAAATATGGGAGTGGCAAAGTGCTTGTTCTAGAAAAAAAGTGTTTCTGTGTGAAGACCAATATCAGGGTACCTTATAGCCAGTAATATTAATTTATTTTCCTCTGTATTGTTGATGTATGAGGATGAAAAATTATTCATATTTTTGTCTATCTAGAAAAATATTTAAATATGTCTATTTTTAAAAGTTTTCAGTGCTATTTTTATATCTTTAGTATAAAATCATAGAATCATAGAATCATAGAATCATAGAATCATTATGGTTGGAAGAGACCTCAAAGATCATAAAGTCCAACCGCATACCCAATGCCACCATGCCTGCTAAACCCACTAAACCATGTCTCGAAGACAGAATCACAAAATCAAAAGATAGAATGATTACTGTATGAATGATTAATTCATAGAATTGAATGATTGAATCATAGAATTGAATCATAGAATGATTGATTACTGTAATTTTATGATAACAATTGTCAGCTAGTTGTAAGACAATTAATTCAAAATTCTTTGTATCTTATCACTTGACAATTTTTCACATTTTGAAATTGAAGATTCTTTTCTGAGTTGAGCCATAACAAATGCAGCCTATGTGCATTGTCTCACTAACTACTATGTTTATGTAAAAACAGATGTACCATATTTATCTTCATTTAAGATAGGAAGATCCCAGGTGAGCTTCCTCACTGTTCCCATGCTTAAACAATGCAGAGAAAATGGCCTGGGATCTAATTTTCCCTCCTTACTGAATTGTGGTCATGACAACCATCTGTACAAGGATAAGCTTTACAGTATTGTCTTGTTCAAGGGTATCATTTTGACATTTTGTTGTGT
Source organism: Cariama cristata (assembly GCF_000690535.1). NCBI lineage: Eukaryota > Metazoa > Chordata > Aves > Cariamiformes > Cariamidae > Cariama > Cariama cristata. The sequence continues at coordinate 2,946 of NW_009622122.1, read as the reverse complement.
CATACAAGGTAATGGAAAATAATACCGTGTAGCAGTTTGTGCTCTCATCTACATATACTGCTGATTTACATTTTTGGGTTTTGTGTGTTCTGGTTTGCTTGTTTAATATTTATGTGGCCATTGTGGCGGGGAAAGTATATAAACATAACACCAGCCTTAAAAAAAATACATTAACATTTGAAAGAAGGGCCATTGGCTAAGGGAAATGCCACTGTTTCTGACTCTTCAAATTTATCCGTCTCTACTGGGTACCAGGGAATTTACATTTTGAATATGAAGGTTAATTTTTCTCCGCTGTGCCAGCAAGGCAAGATACAATTTAAAAAAGCCAAGACTTTTCTTTTGCATTTCTTTATGGCAAGAGTTTGCCTTGCAGTATGTGGACAAATATAAACAGTGGTAAAGACATCGCCAGTTCTTATTCTTTAGCTCCTTTCTGAAATACAGCTGTTTATGAGATGACATGGAATAAAGCTGAACGTATCTATTATTAAGCAGAATCTGATAGATATTCAAAGACTACTTTTTTCCTGAAATTTCTACACAAGAAAGCCCTTAGTGACATTGGAGGGCAAGTAATTTAATTTGGCTTTGGTCACTCTGTGCCTCAAATTACATACATAATATGTCTGGAATTGAAAACACAACAGGAGAGATTGGTTAAACAAATACTTTTGAGGTATTAGCAGAAGACAAAAAAGAAAGTAAGGCAGAAAAGTTCATTCTAAAGTCATGACATACAGTCTTGCTGTATGTTAACAGAAGAAATAACTGGTTGTTTTACTACTAGCATTGAATAGAAAGCAGACAAAGATTCTAGCTTGCTCCAACTCAGATTAATCATACATGTCTCAGTATAGTAATGGGAATTGTGGCAAGAGTGTTTAAACTAGTTTTTTTACTATTGCTGTTGATTTCTTTGCCCCACATAGGCCATTGATTAACAAGGATCCTCCTTCTGCTGCAAATACAGCTTTGCTGATTTGAGCATTTTAACTTGAAAACCATTTGTAAAGGATCATTTGCACATTTCCAGTAAGATCCCCAACCCTGTAATAATCTGGTCAGGCTGGGCAAAGGAACAATGAAAGTGACTCTTCCAGTACAAAATTCTTCTCCTAGGGTACAGGAACTTAAGTCACCTGTGTCTACATATACCTCAGCCATTTGATTTACTTGGTCTAGCGGATGGATCGGATGTGTAGGAGTCACACGGTCACTGCTCTAGAAGGGGGCTTCCTGTCAAATGGAGATTCAGTGACCTGCTAAACTGATTAAAACAGGATGTTATAGTATGAGTTACTAAATTAAGGTGCTGGTGGGTGAGGTGTGTATGTGGGACATACATGGTTGGAATTTTTCTAGCCATCAGTAGTAGCTGGCCTTAAAAGTATACAGAGTTTAAAATGCTTTTATTTGGTGTTTGGCTATGAGCTCATATTGTACTTGGATACTACGGGAGAAAGATACTATGTGGAATCTAGGTTGTGGGAAAACACTAATACAGTCTGCTATTTGTAGTCATAAAGCTAATGGTAACAAGCTTTGGGCGGCACATTCTGGCCTAACTAGTGCAGTCCCTGTAACAGCAAACTAATCAGTTTATCAAACCCTAATTATTCTTAAATAACATAGGGATTCCTAGTTTCTTTTTGTGCTGCCCTCAGGTAATGCCATTCCAGCAGCAACTCCTAGCTTTGTGACAAGTGGTGCTTTATGGATAGGATGGGGCCATGCAGCTCTGCAATTCTGCAGTGGGGTTATGCAAACAGCTTTTGGGAATGATATTCTAAGGACAAGGAGGGTGCAGCTAGCATTTGTCTTGCTGGTCAGCAGCTTTTGTGTTGGGTTTGTGGGGTTTTTTTTGGTGCTGGTGGTGAAACAAACAATTTACATTATAGGGGAGTGATTCTACCTTGGCAAGTTTTGATTTAAGTCATTTCAAAGATACAGCAGGATAAGGCTGGTAACACCCTAGAGTATGACACTAGAAAAGTTGTGACAGTGCCAATTATTGGTGTTTAATCATGTTTATTCTGTTGCTGACTAGAAAGTTTGCTTTTAAACTTAGCTAAACACTGGTTCTCACACTACTGTTGTAATTAAAAAATAAGAACTTGTATGCAGGTGTATCTCAGATTGAATGCAATTTTTTTTGTCCTGCTGGTGACTCTTTGCCTTTAGCACTAGTGGTACGTGACTGGTGTTCGCAGTATGTGACAATCTGCCAAGAGCAGCCAGGGGCCTTTATGTCATGCAAGTCTGGTTTTAGCAGTGGACCATCATGATTACCAAACAGTGTCTAGTGAGCACATCCAGGGGAGAACGATCCCTTAAAACTTGTATTTAAAACAACTGTGAACAAGAGATTTCAATTGTAAATACTGCTTTATTCTGATGTAACTAGGAGTTGGCCAGACTGAGCTGTACTCTGGTGCTCCACTCAGGCTTCCCTCCCTGTGCCAGCAAACTGATCCAATGTCTTATTTTCAGTGCCTTATCCCCAGAAGGCAGGCAGCTTTGAGAATTTGGGCAGTGTGAGCAGGACAGAGGCACGAATTGGAAATTCACCCTCCAGTCTACTGAATTCAGCCATTCCCCAAGTCTCTGTTACACCAGTTGGTGAGACCTGATCCCCTAAGTATTTGCATTTCAGTAGTGCACAGAGGCCTGAGCAGTGCTGAGTAACTGCCCATAGGGGCAAGCTTTATTAACGAATGTCACCACTGTATTGGGCAACTGCTGCATTTAATCATGGGGATTAGAGAGACTGGACCAATACCACAGTCTGAGAAACTATTGACAAAACCAAGCTGTTCTAAATGATGGAAAGCCAAAAGCCTATTTCACTTAGCTAATACTGCTACTGCCAAACCCAGAAACTGATGTTTAGCTCGTCTCCTAAAATGGCAGTACCCCACCGTTACGGCACAGCACTCTGTCCAG
>NW_009622121.1:298-534 GCF_000690535.1 Cariama cristata | reverse complement strand
GCACATGTGTGTGCACACACACCTCCGTCCACCTTGTTTGCGTGCACACCTACTTGCACGCAGACCCAGCGTGCTCACACCACGTACGCACACAGACTCATGGAACGCACGCTGCTTGCACGCACACTGCACATCCGTCTGTATGCAGACGTCCAGTTTGCATGCACACCCCCGTGCGTGCTCACACACAGGCACACACGCATACACACGCTGCCTGTGGGCACACCCACGTGCCC
>NW_009622121.1:0-216 GCF_000690535.1 Cariama cristata | reverse complement strand
TACACAGCATGCATGGACACGCACAGGCATGTGCACACACGGCCTACACACACACCACACGCACACGGCCTACACACTCATACCCGCAGGCGCTGCATGCGCACACGCGGCTGTGCACGCACACACGCATTCGCACACATGTGTACACACACATTCACACACACGCGTGACTCCCCCACGCATGTGCTCGCAGGGATCGCACACCCCGCTGCAGCC
>NW_009622120.1:0-6100 GCF_000690535.1 Cariama cristata | reverse complement strand
GCAGTGGGGGGTGCCTGGGCTCTGCCCGAGTGGCTCTGGGGGAACTCGGCAGTGGGGAGAGGGCACCCACGGCCGCTGCATCCCCACGGTCCTGCCGAGGTCCGGGGAGCGTGCAAGCCCGGCCGCTCGCTGTGAGTTGCTCTAGTTGCGTTTCGTAGGCTTGATGGAAATCTGCCAGCGAGCGGGAGGGCTGGGTGCGAATATGTGTGTGTTTCTGGGGATGGGAAAGGTTACCTGCCTTTCCGAGGACTGTTTTATTTTTTCTTTCTTTTTTAGTACCATCAAATTTGCGATACGGTAAAATAGCAAATTCTTGTACCTTCTTCTTCTCCGGGCAGATGAGCTGTCAGGGCTTTAGGTCTCATCAGTCTTGTTGTCACTGAGGTTTATAAAACCACCAAATGATATTATGTCAGCTGATTCTTTAATGGGATAATCATTAGCCAAGACCTGAGTAAGGTTTTTTTTGCCATCACTAATTTCACCTCAAGGTGAACGCACAGGCAGAACCCTCCAGCGCGGTGTTTGCTGTGATGTATGGACTCGCTTCGCTCCGTGCCACTGCGCCAATTCCTGCTCCTCCTTCTGGGGCGCGCTGGGTGCCCTCGCTCCCTGGGTGGCATTTGTCACAGCGGGATAAGTCACAGCATGAAGGTTGTGACCGTTGTCCCTTGCAGAGAGATTTCAACCGGTCTCCCAGGGTTTCTGGCTTCGACCCCAAAAGCCGGCGCTGCAGTCTCAGCCCCACGGTTGCCTGCACACCCTCCCTTCATCCAGGAGGATATCCCGGTATCCTTTATCGACAGCGAAGGGTGTGCGAGGGCAATGGCTGCGTTGTGCAATTTGACCTTTTGGTAAAAAAATTGAAAAAGTTTTGGCTTTTCAGCAAAGTGAAACTTTTCTGTTGAAAACAAATATTTTGCCTCATCAAGAATCCAATTTTCTGTCAAAACAGTTTTCATTAAATATTTCCAAGCAGCCCCGGGTTAGTATTGATTTAAACTGTTACAAGAGAGAGAAGAATGAGGCTTTGTCTCTACAAAGATCATGTTTGCCCACCAATTAAAATTACAGTAGAAGTGAGTAATCGCTGCCGCCTCCAAAGGGGGATTGTTTAATGAAACACATAGTAATTATCCTTGTTGGTTTGCATAGTCCGATGTCGCATCCCGATGAGTGGTCAGGACCCCGGGCCCTGAGCGGTGGGAGCAGGCAGCGGGGCCAAGAGGTTTGTGGAGCTGCTGGGATGGGCTGGCACAGAAGGGAGGTCTTCTCCTCCTGGCAGGTACCCGCTGCTCTGGGAGGGGACCTGCGGGAAGACCTGGCCTTCACGCTCGCCTTGCACGCTTGGTTTTCCAAGTGTTATGGGGCCGCCGTGGCTCGTGCTGGCTGTCTCCGTGCTGCGGCTGCTGCTGCTGTGATTTTGAGGACTGCACTCTGCAGGACGTCATTTGGACTGAGAAACAAATTGTGGCTCATGGCAGCAGATGGATGTTGGGGCTGGGTGCTCCTTGACAATCGTGAAGCTCCCGTCCTGACCCCACGGGCTGGGCCATTGCTCATCAACGGCTTGGTGTGTTGCTGCGCTGCTCATTAAGGCTTTTCCCAGAAAATGTGTGTGTCGCCCTATAAAAGCTGAAGTGAGGTGCGCAACCGTCGGTGCAAGGGGGCTTTCTGGTGCTGTGCCAGGGATTTGGGAGCAGGGCGGGTGACAGACATTGGGGTCACTCAACCTGGGGAGGGTGAAGGGGCTGGAAGAGGCGGGGGGGAGCGGGGGGGTTTTTTTTCCGTCCCTTCCAGCCAAGTTGGTCTCATGTTCTGAGGGTTAAAGCTGAGATGAGCACTGTGCAGCCCAGGAAGAATTGAGGTTTTATTTCATCGGCACCGGGGTCATTCCTGATTTAATTATGTAAAAATTAATGTGAACGTCTTTCTTGGTACGTATAGGCCATCCATGGAAATTGAATTGGGTGAAATGCTGGTTAAGCTAATCACTTGCAAGTCATTATGATGGCTAAGCACAGAGATGTTGTAATCTGTTGGGACTTCTCAAAGACCTGATTGAAGACCAAGTTTAAGACCTACAGGTTTAATCAGAGGGGATCAACGGTGTTGTGCTGAAGTGATTTTTCCTGTTAGTGAAGAGCTCCGAAGCATTTCTTCCCAGTATGAGAATCGATGTCGCAAGTCCAAAGGGCTTCTTGTGCCCTTCCCAAACCCTTGCCGACCCGGCAGCTGTGGACGGAGAGCTGCGTCAGATCTCAGGCTGGTGATGAGCTCCTGGGTTTTGTTAGCCAGAAATGCCCACGCTGCAGCATGGCACAAGATACTCAGATTTTTAAATCCTGAGAGGATCTGCAGATTATCTAATCTGTCTTTAGGTATCAAAAAGGTTTACATAATTTCCTTGTTGCATTGTATTTTGAGACCGCTAGCCTATATTGTACCACAGGACTTGTGCTAGATGGGCAGCCGCGGCTCGAATAAGAGATAGCGAGAGGTGGGAGCCCATCCTTCTCGTAGTGTGTTGTTCAAATGCTTTGCTGATCACACTGTTCGTAATCTATACCTCCATTTCTCATATGAATTTGCCTAGCGTGGGCTCCTAGTTATAGGTTCATGCCATGACTTTTTCTGCTGCAGGAAAGAGCCGTCGGTATCGGTGTTTTCCCTGGGAAGCTGAGTATATGTATATCTTGTTTGTAAGAAATAACTCGTACCGTATGAGTAACACTACTTTGCACAACGTGTGTATGTGTTGACAGAATAGCCACGCTGCAGAGGATGAAAAATAGATGTTTATGACCTAGTTCAACATTTTTTACCTACTTTTTTTTTACCGACACCTTGACCCCTTGTGCCCTTCATATTCCCAGGTCCGAGGTCCCCTTGCCGGCGGCAGGGCTGCCTGCCCACCTCCCCGGACCCTTGCCAATGCCTGTCTACAGTCGCATCGCTGTAAAAATGTAGAGCGAATCACTGCATGTATGGGGAGGAAGGATGTTTAATGCAAAGAGGAGGGGGGGAAAGCTGCGTCATGATATTATATGCAAGCATTCATAAGGAGTGTAATCCCTGGGAAAAATCCTAGCCCTAAAGATGCAGCAGCCGTTCTTGCCTGCGAGCAGAGGAGCTGCAGGTGAAGGCAGCGCATTCTCACCGAGCTCCCCGCTCCTGCTAGTAAAGGAGCTTCTGCCAGGGATTCTACTCCCGCGTCCTCCAGCAGAAATTAGTCATTTTAAGATAATAACAATAATCGGATTAAAAATACCATTGAATTGTGTGGGATCTGCACTCTGCAAGGTGGTTCAGCTTGATGGGGCTTGGCTGGGACTGGAAGAGGAGCAGCACCCTCCTGGCGATGCTGTCGCAGGCAGGTCACTGCCCGAGCACCGGCCACCGCGGCCGGCATCTGAACAAAGGCAGGGCAGCGATGGTGATGGAGTTCGGCTCCTGCCTCTGGACATAGGCACCTGCTTGCTGGCCTCATCTATTTTTTTTTTTCTGCAGGGCTGAGCTGCTTGTTCAAAGACCCCGCTGAGCACGTTTCACTTCTGAAAGGAAGGGTCTGTGATTTAATCACTTAAATACAGATTTGGGAGCTTTATGCTAGCGCACCTTCCCCTGTTATTACCGGTGTGTTGTATGGGTAAACATCCACATGCAGACTCGTATGCCTGCATCTGCGTGTGCGTTCTCAGTGCCGGCAGGGCTCGTTTGAGCCCCGTGGGGAGAAGGGTCCAGACCCGCAGTTTGCTGCTCCACGGAGGAGCCCGGGCGGGCGCTTGTGGGGTGTGAGCTCACCCAGGGGTCTTCCAGGGTCTCTTGGGAGCTCGCCTTTACTCCTGCCATTGTTAACCGTCTTTAATCTGGGTGTCGGACTTATAACCATTTTTATATGTTTTAAAGGAATAAAAACTTCAAATCAATATTTAGAAGTACATGAACAGCTTGCAGAGCATTTTATCCATCTGTTCGCTAATACTAAAAATGACCACCTTTGTAGGTGCCTGGAGGGTGCTGGGCCGAAGCTGCTTCCCAGGCTTTGTCAGGAGACGGCTGATGTCCATATCAAATCAAGATGCTTGTTGTAATGTTCACAAAAATGTAATTTGATTTGCCTTTGTCAACAAAATCTGCGGAAACATCCCCTGCCTGAATAAATATCCCTGCAGGGTAGCACATGCTTTGTAAATAATTTTCATTGTATCCCCCTCTTCCTAGCAGGGTGGAGAGTTGAGAACATTCATCAAGTCTCACATTAAGAAAATAATTTTCTTGTACCTAATTTGTGCAATAAATAAAGTCCACAATTTCTTGCTTCTGCAGCAAGGAAACGTAAAGAGCTGAGACCAGGGGGTTTTGACACTGGGTCTCTTTTTGACGGCCATTCCTACCGCAGGCTCGGTGCCTCCTTCAGACCCCTGGCCAACTCCCCAAGAGTTTGGTGACTTGGGGCACATCATCTGCCAGGCAGTCCGGCACAGAACGACCCGAAGGAGCTTAATTTGCCAGGAGGGGGATGAGAGGCTCCTTTGCAGCGCAACCCAAATATCAAAGGTCTGCCATCCCTGGCCTGGAACTGAACATCTTGGATGATGCAAAGGCTGGGCAGAGATTTACCCAGCTGCAAGGGCTCTTTGGCCAGGCCTGCCCCCTCCTGCCAGCCCGTAACTGGCACAAGGTAAAGGTTATTTTTCAAGTAAGAAGCTCGGAGAGGTTGGCTGGCTTGCTTGCAACCTGCACTCGTGACTGACTGCAGAAGCGGGGGGGAGGTGTTGGGTTTTTTTAAACCTGGATTACCTCTAGAGATGGAGCCTTAGCTGTCTGCTTTTTCCTTTTGATGTTGCTAAAGGCTCATCCAAAAGGAGCTATAGCGAAAGCACAGCCTCGCTTCCCCCGTCTGTCCCCGGGCTTTGACACAAAACCCAGCAAAGGCATCACTCGTCTTTCTGATGGCCTTGGCTGCCCCCGGCTCAGGCTCTGGGAGCTGCCCCGTGTGCTCTGCCCCTTCGGGAGTCACCTTCAGTGCTCCTGCCCCCGGGGCTCTGCTCCCAAGCGGCACTGAAACGGGCACAGGACGAACCCATAGGACAGGGCTCGGTGGCTGGGAAGGAAACACGGAGGACACGGAAGAGTTTTGGCATCTAATTAGCTGCACCTTGGGTGACCAGACTCTTAAATTCCCACTTATCGATCCCTTTTCTCATCAGAGAACTGGAGCACAGGTCTGTCAAGCTGCGAGAATACCAAGATGGGAGGATAGCTTTGTTTTTTTCCTTGTAGAAATGTAAATCTGTTATTTATATATATTTTATGGATGGCATGTTCCTATCCCCAGGCATTTTGCATTGGAATTCAACTCATTGCAAACCTATTACATGTTCACTAACTATAAACCATCTGATTTATATTCATTAACCAGTAGTAGACAGCAGCAGTGGCATAACTTTAGCACTGGACATGCCTCAGTCGACGGGTGAACTGAATTTCAGTTAATTAAGGTGCCATAATTGTTGTCCAGTACAAGTGTCTTCAGGGCATTTGCTTTGTAAATAATTTTTCACCCTAACCTTTCCTGCATACTTGGTTGCTGCTCTGCAACTTTGTTCAAGCCATAAATTATTAGGAAATCAGCTCTCCTGCCTTTCTGGTAGAAGAAGGCTCCTTCTCTGCTTGTTGCCAAAGTCAGCGTTGGCGTTAACGATTGGCAAAGTGCAACTGGACTGCAGAGGAAGCAGCGGAAGGATTATAACCCCCGAAACAAAACGGGAGGCGTCTTGTCCCCAAGAGGGGTGTTTGCTCTACGGGAGGTCTGGTGCGTGGCCACTGCCAACCCACGGCCAACCTCAGCTCACCTTCGCTGGGCGCTTTTGCCCCGAGATAGCGAGAGGAGCTCATGAGATTGAGCTTCAAACACAGCCTGGAAAGGTCCAGAGGAGACCCGGAGCAAAATCTTAGACAGCTTCAATCTGGTTGCTAAGAAATTGAAAGTTGAAACATCAAACCCTAATTCAGCTCTCAGTTGTCTGGTACGAAGGCTTAGGTCTGCTTCCCACAACGTGGAGCTCACGGCCCGGAGCCAGGTGTTGGTGGCTCT
>NW_009622119.1:16915-17154 GCF_000690535.1 Cariama cristata | reverse complement strand
CCCACACCCTGGCCATGCCCACAGAGACACGCTGACTGTGTGACAGACACCACTAACATGTTGGTGACCCCAGGACCTGGGTGCCAGGGTGGCACAGCCCAGGCAGTGCCGGCAAGGCAGCATGAACATCTCTGGCCGGTGTGGTGCAAGCAGCAATCCCCAGGCAGTCCCCATCCCCCCACCCTGCCTTCCTTCCTTCCATGGCTGCCGAAAATTCCTGGCTTTTACCCCAAGATGCC